>NC_084663.1:12751816-13054846 GCF_028389875.1 Rhea pennata
CCATGAGGTACCACAAATGGCTTTCTTCTAAAAGTGATATATCTGAATGGCCGGAAAGGAAAGGCCATCTACAGATTCTGAAATACAGGCTTCTGCTTAACAGGCTGTGCTTTTGCTTTGATCTAAGAGGTCACTGGAGTATATTACAAATCACCCAACTAGAGATGGGCTATATATGCCTTTGGCAATCTACTTTCCTTGAGAAATTTAAAGATAAAAATTTATTCATCTGATATTTTGTTGATTAAAATGGAGAACTGAAATAAATAGGATCCATTCTTAAAGTGTGAATCTATTATGAAAAGTATTTTAGTAAGTACTGCTAGTTCACATTGGCTGAATTTAGTATGGAAAAAATACTCATTTCTGGAGCCTCTTTTGACTTGTTTTAACTCTTCTGAGACTTACAGAGTCATCACAGTTGTGAGAAAGGAAATTATATCCCATCCCTTTTTTGTGCAACAACTAGACTACAAATCAGTGATGCCTTGGTCAGTGAGGCAAAAGGATGTATAGAAAAGGCAAGGAACATAGGTGCGATTACAGCCCACTAGGGTTGGTAGAAATTCTGAACACATTTGCTTTGAACGTTGTGGAGAATCACAGTAAGGGTGGGTGCCAAAAGCATCACACTTGACAGAGGGAACTGTGCTGTGGAGCGCTTCTCCCCACCGAACCCCAGCTGTGCTACTGCAGGAGCTGACGGAAGCTCCTGCTGACATATACTGTTACTGTCTATCAATCCACACTAATTTACCTTCTGCTAATAGTGTATATTGCATTTTGAAAAGTGCATAAAGTGTGTCTAGTGCATATCAGTGGTGTCTAAAAATATAGCAGGTAACTGTTTTAAGACCAGTTAAACAAGTTGCAAACACCAAGACAGCTGCAATTCCCAGTCTACCGACTCTGCATTCAGAGCTGTCTTTTCATTCCTTCATGTGATGCAGTATTGTTGAGAAATCAGCTGCGAATAAACATTACTTTGGAAAAAATGGAGAAGGAGGGCATTATCACATTCATTTAAATAAAAAGAAGCAAGCACAATTGACAAGGTTATTTTTTTCTCTTCACTGCTTGATATGGTGTAATAAATCATCCTTGATGTTTCCCCCATTTTATTATCAGTATCTGTGAACAAGCTAGAAGTTGATTCTTTATGAGCTGTGGCACTCATCTCAAAAACAAGACTGAAAATTCAATCTCCAGAGGAAAAAATTAAAATCATTAGGGAAATATGGAACAGAATGTTTAATCAACTGATTATATTGGATGAAGGAAAACCATGATTTGGCAGTGAGACATTTTGCTTTGTAGTTAGAATTAACTTGGTAATTATTATGAGCTATGAATTTTGCAATTACTATTTTTTAGATATACACAAGTGTCCAAGAGGGTGGATTTCCAAACAGTGCTTTTAACACAAGGAAAAAATAGTGCTGAACTCCAGATTATGAAATAGGATTTATGTATACACACACACGTACATACAAAACATGCCTGTAAATATGCAATTAAGCTGAACATTGGAGAAAGTATACTATTTACTGGTGGAAGCAAGGACGGGTGACCCAAGAGGAACATAGAGATGCTATCTGAGTGTGCAGAGAAGGAGTTAGGAAAGCTGAAGCCTATCAGGAGCTGAATCTGGCAAGAGGCATGAAGGGCAATAAGAAAAGCTTCTACAGGTATATAAGCAGCAAAAGGAAGGCAGGGGACCTGGTAAAAAAGGACAGAAAAAGCCAGAGTACTTGGTACCTTTTTTGCCTTAGTCTTTACAAGTAAGGCTGGCCTTCAGGAGTCCCAGATGTTTGGGAAAACCTCAAATACGGAAGACTTGCTCTTAGTGGAGGAGGATCAGGTTAGGGAATATTTAAACAAACTGAACATGCACAAGTCCATTGGCCTGATGGAAGGCAACCTCAAGTGCTGAGAGAGCTGGCCAATGTCACTGCAAGGCCACTCTCAACAATCTTTGAAAGGCTGTGGCAATCGAGAGAGGTTCCTGAGGACTGGAAGAAAGCAAATGTCACTGCTATGTTCAAGAAGGACAAGAAGGAGGAGCTGGGGGGCTACTGGCTGATCAGCCTTCCATCAGACCCTGAGGAGATGATGGAGGAAATTGTTCTGGAAGCCATTGCCAAACATATTAAGGTGAAGAAAGTGATTGGGAGTATGGATTTGAGAAGGGGAAATTATTCCTGATCAACCTGCAGCCTTCTATGATGAAATGTCTAGCTCAGCAGACTGGAGAGAGCATTGAATCTTGCTTATCTTGAGTTTAGCAAGATTTTTGACACTGTTTCTCAAGGCATCCTCATAGACAAGCTGATGAAGTATGGACTAGATAAGTGAACAGTGATGTGGTTTGAGAACTGGCTGCTCAGAAGGCTGTGATCAGTGGCACAAAGTCCAGTCAATGGCCTGTCACTGATGATGTACCTCAGAGGTCAATACTGGGGCGACCTGGGAGGAGTGGCTGATGCACTGGACAGTTGTGCTGCCATTCAGAAGGACCTTGACAGGCTGGAGAAACAGCTGGCAGAAACATCATGAAGTTCAACACAGGGAAGTAAAAACTCCTGCACCTGGCCAGGAGCTATCCCATGCACCATTACAGACTGGGAGGCAACTGACTGGAAGGCAGCTTTGTAGAGAAGGACCTGGCGGTCCTGGTGGACACCACGTTGACCATGAGCAAGTATTATGCTCTTGTTACAAAGAAGGCCAGTGGTAACGTGGGCTACATTAGGTAGAGCATTGCCAGCAGATTGAGGAAGGTGATCCCTCTATTCAGCCTTGGTGAGGCCACACCTGGAGTGCTGGGTCCAATCTGGGCTCCCAAGTACAAGTGGGATATGCAGCTATTAGTGCAAATCATGTGAAGGACCACAGAGAAGATGAAGGGACTGGAGCCTCTCACACAAGGAGAGGCTGAGAGAGCTGGTACTGTTTAACCTGAAGAAGAGGAGGCTCAGGGGGACCTTGTCAATATGTATAAATATATGAGTAGAAGTTGTAAAGAAGACAGAGGGAGATTCTTCTCAGTGGTATCCAGTGACAGAAGAAGAGGCAATGGGTGCAAACTGAAACACAAGAAATTCCACTTAAACATACGAAAAAACTTTTTTATAGTGAGGGTGGTTGAACACTAGAACAGGTTGCCCAGAAATAGGGACCTGTGAGTGATTAGCAAGCAAATTTGGGAAGCTGATTGGGTCTAGAATTAACTCTGAAAGAGTAACATGATTAGCTGTAGGTCAGATCAGCATCTCGAACTGGCATAACTAATGGAGGAGGAGAAAAGCAGAATGATGGCAAATTTGACTTACATTGGTATAAACTCTGTGGATCTTTCAAACTGAGACTCTGTGTGAAAATCAAGGAATTCCAAGGAAAAGACAGATTAGCAGGAACAACTATATAGTCACAAATTACAAGACATGGAGCCTTTTTTTCTGCTGGAAATTTATCCTCGATTAGCTTTCATTTATTTATAGAATGATTATCTTTCACTGTGTAAATCACTTGACACCATACATTATTGAAAGGAATAGCAGTTTAGGCAAAGTTACAATTCCCAGATGAAATCAGGACTAGTTTGAAATGCTTCCATTAGAGTGATTTTAAGCTTTTCTATTTTAAATTTTTCTGAGATGAGAAATACTCTCTTTCAAGTACAGTAAGTAGATCTATGCTATGTTACAAATGATCTTAGAAATAGTTCATTATTGATTGTGTGATTAATTAGAGTGGAAGCTAGAAGGAAAACCTTTAATAATGTTCAAGTGAGGCTGCTTTGTTTTTCCTTTATTGGGTAAAGTATTATGTATGTTAAAGGAAATTGCTTTGGAGTGAATCAACAGACATAGAAGAGTTAACTATGCTATTCTGGGAGAGTGAATCTTTTTATTTCCTTCTCTGTCTTATACCAGAGAAAAGTAAGTTGCATGGAAAATATTTTATAACTCTAGCTAAGCTGTTCATTAAAAAACTGAGGAAGAATGAGTTGTATGAACTAATATGGAATATATCTTTGATAGAGAAGAGCACTTTAGAGTTCTTAGGTCTTCCTTTTACTTAAAATTTTTGAAATTTTATATTTTGATGGGTTCAATTTCTATCAGATTTTTAAGAAAAATGTACCTATCTCAAAGTACAGTTGTAAAACTGTGACAGCACAAAGCCTGTTTTTTTTCATACTTGCATGCATACCTACTTAGGACTAGGTATGTGCTAAGGTGATAAGGACAGGAAAGTGATAAGGATTAAGGCAGTGATTGATAGTAAAAGACTTAATTAGTAGTGTCCTGTGATGAACAGTACATTTCCTGAAGAACACAGTTCGGGAGACAAACTCCATGAGAACTTACTTATTTTTTCCAAGGGACATGAAACATGATGGGAATGGTAGGTGAATGAAAAGGAACATAGAAGTGGTTCAATTGTCAGTGGTTTCCTGCCAGTGCAGAAACAGATTTCTATGAGTTACCTGCCTTTGCAGGTGTCTTGTAGTAACTTCTATAACAAATCTAATCAGTCATTTCTACCTGAAATATTCCTTCCAGTTTCTAACTGAAATATTCCTTCCAATTTTAAGTAGCAGAATAGTGTTGTTATGCACTCATTTGTACTGTGGAAATTGTTCTTTGAGTTATGTGGCTGGTACTAGTTCTATAAAGTATGAAAAAATTGCAAACCTAACATGAATAGAGTCATCATATTTAAAATGTACTATTATGACTGTAATGCTCTTTCTGTAGAAAATGTTAATGTCTATGAATCTTGTCCATTCATTTTTCTGGTAAAAGACTTGCCTTAAGGAGCAATTTCTGCAGGCGTTAACAAAGACATTTGAGCAAAAATGAAACCTGGTTTTAACTCCTTGATCTCAGTTATTACTCTTAAGATAAAACCATGCAATACTGTTCAAGATAATTTGTAATTATTATCATCTATGTTGATTGGCAGCTTTTGAGTATGAGCAGAGCATAAATTCCCTGGAATTGGCATGGAATCTAAGGTGCCCCTTTTGTTTCAACAATTTCAAGAAAAGGAGAGATCATGTCCTTCTAGAAAGGAGTCAGTCTGTGGGAACTATGTAAGGAAACATGCAGACCTGTGATTGATAGGTTTTACTCATTCAGTGGTGTGATGAGCAAGTAGCCACATTTGCAAAACCAGTCCCTGGCACTTCATTTTTGGGGACTTAAGTTGCGAAATAGGAAACCTATTTTTTTCAAACAAAATTGAGCCTCTGAAGTTCCAGTCAAGGTCAGTGGAAAGTGTTATGGTTCAACATTTTTTGGAAACCAAACTGGAAAGATCTTGATCAAATAGCAGGCAAGATATCCTTATAATAATAAGGATTAGAACTTAATGAGAACTTCTCATCAGAAAAAAAAAACCCTAAAACAAGATGCCTCCCTCTCCACACAACCAACCACAACACAAAGGAAGGAAATTATCTAAAAGGCGTGAAGAGACTCCTGTTAAAATATAAGCAGATAGATTTCAAAGCACTTTGTAAGGAAATATTGGAAATTAGATGTGAATTCCAGTAAATCATTAATACAAATCAATCTTATATTCTCACAAAATCTCACAAAAGTATAGAAGAGAGATAATGTAATTATGTAACATATAGTAAGGAAGACCTTAAAAAATTAGACAGCATAATTATCTCACTAACTGTAAATAGTAATGGGCAACTGGAAAGTAGGTCAGAAAAAAGAGCAGATGCTTTTGGAAAATTTGAAAACATTTAGATTCCTGTCTGGGTGCTTCCCACAAAAAAATAGGAGGTAATGAAAGAAAAAAAATTTTTGCTTTTGTGAGCAGGGAATGTTTTTACAAATATTGAGACTAAATCAAATTCATGCAATCTATGTACCACATGTGTGCTTGAATAACCAACATCTCTCACCTCTCTTTTGATGCAAACACTAAAAATAACAAACTTTTTATATACAAGGTGAGAACAAAAGCAAAGACAGAATCTTCTGATTGAATAAAATAGCTGAAGAAAATGATGTAGAAAGAGGCAAGCATTGGGCACGAATATTTATTAATTTTATTATAGATGTGACTTTGGTAGAGCTTAGCTAGAGAAGTAAATTGCCTCTGGAGATCCTTGAAAAGTAAGATGAAAATCAAGCATTTCGCCTCTTTCAGAGCTAACACTATGTTGCATATATTACATTAGTCCAGAAGCTACAGTGAAATTTTCAGTGAATTGATTTTATTAAAAGAAAAGTGCATATCCCTGATGTACACATCTGTTTTCAAGCCATTATTAATGCCACTTTCAGATCAACTTCAATTCAAATAGATGCTGTTTTTTCTTTTAAGTTGTTGTCAATGCACACAATAAATTATCACCATAGACTTTGGCAGACTAAAGGCAATTTGCCTTAAACTGAGTTGATCTCAGGATCTGTAAAACAGCTTCACATGGCAACTGCCTCTGGAACCAGCTTTACACTGCCTCCCAAACTGTGTGCTTTAGCCACTGATGGAGAATCAGGCTTTCTTTGCCTTTGCCTCTTCTTGTCCTGCCTGCACAGTGGCATCTTTAGCACGAGGTGAAGAGCAGTTTCAAATTTATATGACCAGCAAAAGTGTGATTCTTTCAGTCAGAGACTGGGACACAATAATTTATTGATTTTCCTTAATTTTAGCATCTTCTCAAGCACAAGCTGCTAAATTCAAATTTGCTTGAGCATTTCCTACATTGTAATGGAGCCTGAAGGTTCTGAATTTTAAATGTTATCTAATGTATTTAAGTCCTAAAACAGGGAATTGTTTTTCCATTTTTTGTTACCGTGGGTGGGTAACCTGAAGGATTGACTTCCTGTGGAATTTGTCTTCCTAGTTAGGTAGGTCCTTTCCCAAATACTGGTTGCTTTGTCTTTTCTCTCTTCACAGACACTGTAAACCCTCTAATGACATATTTGAAAATGTAATATTTTATGTTGATTTCATAATCCTCCTTTCCAACAGATAGACTGTTTAAAATGAAGGTATTTGCTTTATAACTTTAGCAACTTATTCAGTCACTGAATTCTCATCAGTCAGGAATATCATACTGATATCATAGATGAGCTGGTGTTTCAGTGGTTCATCTTAACTCCCCAAATATGATCAGTTGCTCATTCTTACTACTACTTGCATTTGTTAATGAACTCCATGTCACCTGTCAGTTCTGTGCTTACAGAATGAAGCACATTGATTTCTGCATCTCCTTTAGTCTCTTGCTGTGGAACTAGAATGAAATGGAGCACTCTTGTCCTTTCTAACTTTTACTCAGGTTTGGCATGTTAATTTTTATAGAAGTAATTTTCTATGAAAGAGCAAACATTTTCCCAATAGGTAATTTCTTCCTTCCGAGCTAAATGGTTTGTTTTGCTTATTCGGTGGTGTGATGAGCACAAGAAACTGAAGCATTTGTATCAAATTCCACAAGGTAGTATATCAGCACTTGAAATAAGAAATACTGTACAACAGGTTGTCCTTACTGGAGTACAGCAGTTACAGTATAATTAAGGCTGCTTTCCATGTTCTCTTGCCTTCATTAGTGCATATGAATATTTTCCATTCATAATTTTCTCCATGACAACTTATAAAATGAACAGTTTGTGCTCATTTTGTGCTAGTACTCATTTTGTTTCTCAGTCATCCAAGACCATCTGCACATTCTTTATATTTTAAAGATATATATTTCCATCTCAGATCAACTTGCAGTTTGCTGAATATAGTAACCCAAATACTGTACTTGATGACCTCTTTAGATAAACTCAAATACTTTAATTCCTTCTTCTAAAATTCCTGTAGATAGGTACTTTTTTTTTCAAACAGTAAGCATATCTCTTGAAGACTTATCTACATTTTTCTATAATTCAGGAAGTCCACAGTGATTTATAGTTTGCTGTCTTAAACTGAATGTGGTTTAAAGCCCAGATAGTGTGTTTCAATTTGCAGGATATTTATTTTGAAAAATCTTTCCAAAAAATCCAGCAGAAGTCAGGGAGAAAAATGAACTCACAGCTGACTTTCTAAAAGACTAACACTTGGCAAGTTGTTATTATGACAAAACCAATTTTCAAAATTGTCTATCTTGTTTCTTTGAAAAACTATCTCATCCTGAGTCTGCTACATGTCCTTTCATCTGATAGCAGAAAGTTACAATAGTGAGAACACATCTTTTGCTCTGTTCTCCTCAATACATTTTTCTGTAGTTTTTATCTCCCCTTTCAAGACTGATGTATTTCTGTACTAGCTGTCTCTAAGAAAAGCTTAGAGGGTGGAGCATTTTTAGGTAGCTTGCCATAAAAATAGGAATTGTCTGTTACTTAAACACTGTCTTATCAGTCAATCTTTTTGCAGATAATTAAGAAGCCCCTGCAAAGAGCCAGAAGATCCAGAGATGATAGCCCTGCACCTTGTCTTCCGAAAGAAAAGTTCTGTAAAACATCTACCTTTTTTTATATGTGTAGAATTAGTGTAACCCACACAAAATGAAGCTATTTAGATTTGAAAGAGACTTATAGTCCATTTATCTGTCTGTTACTAACTCCAGCATTCAAACATTTCAGAGAATGATTGTAATTAGCTTTGTACTATAGTAACATGGTCAGGATTGGGAAAAAATATTTCTCTTTATCTATCATCTGCAGTAGCATCTCAGCTTTCAGCTTTTGCAATAGCTGTAGCCACCAAAATCAGCTTGGACTCATAAAAAATTTTTGTGCTCCTGCATTTTAAGAACCCAAAATCCGAAGAGTCTTTAAAACAACTGAAGTCAACACCTACAAAAAGAGAAACCAATGGCAAAATTACAATTTCTGTAAAGTAGCCCAATAAACAAAATAAAGCATATATAAGTTACCTGTAGACCTATAAATTTCCCCCAGTAGCCTATTTTACAAGCTAACCCCTGGTGGACCTGTCAAACTCAAACTTTAGGAAATGAGGAATTACAAATTTAACCTCAGCTTGCCCTTGCTTATGAGTGATCTGCTGTAAATATTTTGCATTCTACTTTTGCAAAAATGTAAAAGAATCATGGGAAAACCCTTCACCTGTTCCAAAAAAGCACTGTAAATTTTACACTGCCCTTTCTTCACTATATCTCTCTACCACTCTGCCCGGTCATGCATTGTTTTTGGAGATGGGCTGTCACAGATATTCCCAGAGCTTCAGAGGTAGAATTGGAGTGAGCTAGACTGAAGTGTCATGTACTGTAATTCTTTATTTTATGATTTTCACAAGGTTTAATTTTTACAAATCAATGCTCTATAAGAGATACTAATGAGATCTTTAAATGTGTATTAACAACATTTTTTTGCCAGTGAAAATGATTTCCTAATGCAAAGGGGTATAGATTTATATCTGATTTCTACTTTAGAGATATTCTTTTTAAGTCTGAAAACCTAAATAGAGACCCCTCCCCCCAAAAAAGAAAGGAAATGTTTTAAAACTTAATCAAGGTTATTGAATGAATTGAAGACACTACTCATACAAATGTTTAACTTTGTGAGGAAGTCAAGAAAGGAGGTCTGCTAAGGGGCTGAGGATTCACATACCTCTTCACAGGGTGACTATCTCTGGACAAAAATACATACGACAATGTTTCAAAATATATAAAAGATTTTATGCTGAATGGTAAAATACTTTGCTGAGCCAGTTTGTCCTGTTGATAATGAAAATATTATAATTAAAATTATCATTTGAAATAGAAACAAGGAGGCAATCATGGCTTGTGGCTGTGTTGCACACTGATAAGCAATGTAATTTGTAACAGTATAAAAAATGGACTTCTAGATTTTGGTACATAACCTTGACTATCTTCCAGACAAATATCAAAAAATATCCTAAAGCTACAGATTATTACATCTGGGAAAACAAGTGTTGGATTCTCATCACAATTACAAAGTTGTCCTGTTATGTCTCAGTTTTGCTTTTTCTTATGATGTATAATTTACTTTTTCTAATGATATGTAATTTACTATATAACAAGGAGAAAAAAAAACATTTTTTTCTGTACACCTGTAATCCTGCAGACTTCATATGTCTTTTCTTATTTTTCAAAGAGCTGTTGATACAGATGTTATGCCCATAAAAGTTCCCATGCATATAATGTTTCCTACAATGATCCCATGTACTATCTGAACATAATTAAGCCCTGCAGCACAGTTAAATGGCATTTCTGTTTCATAAATGGGTAAACTGAGGCACTGTAGTCATGACTTGCTTAAAATTACACCGATTTAATCACAATATTAGCACTGGAACCCATGGGCTCTAAATGCCAATGACTGATCTAAATGCTAAAAACATATGGCCTCCATTAACCCACACTAATTTGAACTACAGCCACACTCCTTTATAATTTTATATTAGAATTGTTTTGCTTACATTAAGCTATAATGTTTTGTTGACATTAATGTTTCAGCAGCTATCCCAGTTGCAAGTGCCTCTTCCACGGGGTTCAGTTTTCCTAAGCCACTTTGTAAATGCTTATTCATGTACTCAAATTTTTCTTTTTTTTTTCTATTGAGTTTCTACCCTGCTATATAAGACCTCATTACTATGACCCTGCAGTGCACTATATGTACACTTTAAAATTCTCTTTCCTTTCCTGATGATTTGTTTCATTAGTGACATTCTTCAAATCAAATGTACCCAATCTATGGTTCAGTCTACTAACAGGAAATCGGTTCAGTGAACAGGGATTTATATAACAAAAGAAGTGCTCACTTAGGGAGTACTTTTAATAGCTGGTTCATTGAAAAAAATGCTAACCTACAGATTTTTCTGATTTAATGCTCTGATGTTTCAGTTTGGATTTAGCTGTAAATGAAAGACTTCGAAAGCCATATAATCCATCGATCTCATATTTGCTGAAGCACAAGTTTCATGGTACATCAACATTTTTTACTTCTTTTTCTCCTGTAATTATGACAGCTATGTTACCTCTAGGCATGCTTAATTCTGTTCTGTTATGTAATTCTTAGCAGAAGTCCAAATGTCTGCTTTTATTTTATATTTATTTAACCTTACTGTAGAGACTGTACTTCCAGCATCTGAATTTGTTTTTTGTATTTTTTTCTCATTTTTTTCTGCTATCTGCACTTTATCTATTGTGGCTTAGAGGTTTAAGTGTTATTCTGTGTGGAGAAGTGGGTATCTAGAGATACAGTGTTCTTACTCAATAGATCTCTTCTTGTGTGCACAGATTTTTAAATTTTCATAGGACAGGAATATCCTGTATTTCTGTAACAGGAATAAGTTTTAACTCTCACACTCTGGAGGCAATATTGATATAAGAAACTAAACTAGACTGCAGATCATCAGATTATCTCACCACCTCTCAATTTAATTAACTAACTACACAATTCCGGGGAAAGAGCAAAATCTACTCTCACCACCACCAGTGTTAGCTTGGCAGTCTCTCAAAATTCTTAACCTATTGATAATATTCCAGCAAGAAAGAAACCAGCTTGATTTTAGGTTAGGGAATGAAAACAAGAAAAAGCAATTATGCCAAGGGAACTCTGTGTAGAATTCAAAACAGAGCCCAGGGAAGGATTGTGCCCATTTACCATAATTTTTCTTCTCAGGAAAGAGTGATTCCACAGTGTTTTGATTACAATATGCAGGCCAGACTGCAGTGTATAATATATAGGCCCTGAAATAGCAAGTCCGTTTTACTGAATCATGTCATGCTTCTTTTATTCTTTCATTTTTAAATCTAGTGAAATTGCCTCTTTCTCCCCACCAAATACAAATTGCCTCATGCAGTTCAGCTGAGGTTAAACTGTTAATATCAATACATATTACAGTAGAAGCAGGCACACATATAAGCAGTGATCAGATTTGAATGAAAATAGGATTCCGAAGAAAAGAAACAAAAAGAAGTCATCCACAATGTGAACAAGAATTATATAACATGTCATGATTTTATACTCTTAGCAGATAACTGAATAGCTTTCTCCTCGTGATTTGTCTCATATGTTTTTTTCCATTGCAGTTCAATGGGATGTAGGATTTTCAGAATTTGAGCCACAGCATCATGAGACAGATGTATGTCTTCTAGACACAGATCCATAATTTTCAAAGAGTTGTCATTGTGCTGCTTTCAGTCACTACTCCTTGCAGTGATGGCCCAGCTCAGCCCTCATTTCTGCCAATTTTCCTCCTTCCCTCTTTGGGATACTTACCTCAGGAAATGTGCTTCGTAGATGCCAGTTTTAACAGTGCCTTAACCAGGAAAAGTTTCTACCAGTCTATCTTGCTTGGCCTTCTGAAAGAGGACAGAAGCAATTGAGCCAAACATAATCTAGTATTAAACTTGGAATACATTTTATCCATTTGTAGCCTAGTTTGAAAGGAATGAATTCTCCACCTTTCAGTCATCTGATTTTTCTGTTGTGGGGAAATGCCAATAGTGTTCTGTAGGCTACTCTACTACTGATGAGACGTATTGATTAAGCAACTCTTTCTTATCTAAGAATGTCTGTAAAATAAGATATTTTTCTAGGATATGAAAAAGTTGACAAGCAGAAAAAGAACCCCCAAATCTCAATGAAGTACCTGTAGTAATCTCCAGGTGCTGACAAATACTACTGTTCTTTTACCACAGTTGCTAACATTTCAACAGAATTAACATTCCATGTACAAAAAGTGCTGTTTCCACTTTACTGGAATCATAAGAGCACTAATTTACCACACTGAAATCCCAAACTATCCTTAGAGAGCATGAAGCCAACGGTCAAGATTTCTTATAATCTAACTCAGTTTTCAGATTTCATTTAGGGGCCGCCATAGACAAGCTACTCTTGCTTTGAAGTCCTTTTGTCCTTTCCTCTTGTGATTACAGAAAACCCTTTTGGGTCATATTTTAATGGAGTAGCAAGCCAGAACTTACTTCAGTTCAATGTCCTATTTGTTATTCTGTGCTTGGCAGGCTACAAGGACTTTCTAGCAAGAATACTCAAAAGTTAGTGCTTAAAAACAAATATTTTGTCAAATTTCATTTCAGAAGACATGTCAGATCTAGCATTCCGTACTAGAAGGATTGAAAAACATGCCTAGATTTTGATATATATGTAACCTTTGCTCGCCAAGATTTTGTCCTTTCAGTGGAGAACAGTTGCAGTGAGGTTAGATGTGATTTTAGAAATCTTGACATGTATGTCAAATATGGGTTTCTCTTCAAGCGAGAGGGTGTTCCACAGAATGAAGAAAAGTATAGAAGAAGAAAAATCAAGATTAGGCTCTTGGTGTTCAGTTTGACAACTGCATAAAGGCCAGGCAGTTTGGAAAATCAGCAGTTGCAGCTATCTACATTTTGAGGAGATGGTGAACTGCGTACTTTGGAAGCCAATCCATAATTGTAAATCAGATAAAATTTCCACTTGAATTACTACCAAAGATTAATCTTCTAATATTATTTCTTAATATCACATACAGAAATGACAACTGTTCATCTTTATTTTAGCTGTTTCCAATGTTCCTATTGCATATTATTTAAGAGTTAGGAAATCTTAACTCTCCATAATCCTAGGCTAAGGTTTTCTCTATTGATACCATTCACTACCCATTTCCAGTCATAACTTCTTAGCTCAGATAAACAGAAGAACAGATAAATAATTTTCATTTTATGATAATATGCCAAAGAAATAGTGGGTGTCACAGATCTTGATATCTTGCATTATATATAAACATACTCTCATTTGAATTCACAGACTGCATTTAAAATTTTACTGGCCAAATTTGTTTTGTCAAGTGTGGGTCAGCTTAACTCTAGCACCCTTTCAGAAGATGAAACACTGGTGGGTTGTGAATGAGTTGCGATCTTCAATATAGTAAAGCTATTAGAGATGATTACAGAGTAAAAGTTTTACTTGTGTTAAAGAAAACAAAGAGCCATTAGAGAGCAGATACGACTGTGTCATGTTTAGCTGCTATATGGCTTTCACTCTTAGTGTCAATAGAGTGAGTGACACTCTTTTGCACTTTGTGAAGGAACAAAATCCCAGTAATATTAAACGTACAGTGAAGAGCTACTTCAGGTAATGAAGATGACCTGCCTTCTTCTTTCACTGTATAGGCTCTATCATTTTTTGCCATTCTGAGATGTCCCCAAGGAAAGGATTCTTTAGGACTTTCAGCCCTCCAGGCTTTGCACAGTCCAATATCTCCCTCCAGCCTATGGACTGTGCCTACAAGGACTGACAGGAGCCAGAGGAGGTCTGCTTCTCATTCACAACTGGCATGTTATAACAGCCAGTTATAGCCATTAGAGCAAACTATGTTCTGAGAGATCCAGATTAAGGTGTTGCTGGTGTTTGAATATTTGTGACTTTGACTATTAATCATTCTTCTCAACTATAAGATTACCTTTCTTATTTTGAGAATATGCAGGCTTTACCCCTCAGACATCCTATTTTATAACGACATGATTTTCCTACTGTGTAGTGTAAACTGGTATGATCATATGGGGAAGTCTGGCAGAAGGTGCCTTGGAGCCAGTAAAAGCAGTTCTTCACAACATTTCACCAGTTTAACTGTGCCTTCACTTGAGGCTGGATGTTGTTTGTGTCTGAATCTTCTGAAAGCACATGTCATGGGATTTTTGTTTGCTGTGAATGAAGAAGGAAAGGCTGCTTTTGATTTGTATTCTGGTGTGGAGGTCATCACTGAGCGTGCACTCTGAATTCCATGTATGAGAGTAAACCCACAAAGGCCAGAATATTAAACAGAGATGTGAAATAAAAGCTTAAAACTCTCCCAACTTTTTAAAAGAAAGAATGGTTACATGCTGCCAAATCCACAAAAATGGTCTGCTACGAATCTTGTATTTGAGCTGCCAAACAAGCTCTTTGTTCAGCTTTTTCTTATTTCCCTAATTTCACAATTTTCACAAAACTTGTAAAAGCTTGATAGCTTCAAGGTGTGAATTGCAAATTGTTTGAAACTGGCTATTAGGTCCAAACTTGGTATGAGAGACTAAAGGACAAATAGACAAATGTATTTATATATCCCACATTCTCATTCCATATCTTTATCAGGAGATAAACTGGAGACCTCTTACTTCCCTATCATAATGCCATCACAGAAACCGACTTTTCCTTAAGAAACCAAACTAATAATTGCACTGAGTTACACCAATGAAGCTGTACCGACTTCTGGGAATCATTCTTGATTTGTGTCAGTCTGAGAGTTAATTAAACTGTGAGCCTTTATGAGATCATTTAGGTACAGATACTGCAAATACAAAAGTGGGTAGCTTTGTACAGGTGAACAGTTCCATTGAACTGACTGTGTATATTCACCCTTGTAGGTATTTGCAGAATCAGGTATTTAGTTACTATCTCAAACTTAAATAGTCTTTTAAACTTTGAAGAAAGTCTGAATTATTCAAATGTGTTTAATACATACAGAATAATAGTAATTATGCCTTTATTGTTATGACTGTAATGAATTAATTTATATGGCTATAATCACAATAGTTTCTGATTCAGAGTCACTATAAAGTAAGTGTCACGACAGTACACATTGTGTACGAATACAGTGTAATTGACCTCGTATATATTAACATGATAAAAATGTAATACTTAATACGACAGTTTGTAGTGCATGTACCATGGTAACATTGTCAGAATTAAATATAAGGCAGTTTCAAAAGAATAGTTTTGTGGTGAATTTGAAGAAAGATAGGGAGAATGTTTGGCTTCTGACAAATGGGAAAGTTGCTCTAACAGTAAATATCACTATAAAAAGAAGAAAACGTGAGGATCTGAAAAGAAAAGATGAAGCATTCAGAAGAGACCTATAGAAGAACAGAGATGCTAATATATGTAAAATAAAAGCACAGAGCGATTTTATTTCTGTAGTCTAAAGCACACTTAGAGATGAGAAAGAGCAGATGCTTCAGGTGATGTTGCTCTCCAAGGTCCTGAAGGCAGATAGGCTACAAGCTGAAATAATCTATTAGAACAGGGAGAGGATTAAGCTGAGTAGTAACAAATAAAGGCACCATTTAAATAGAAGACTTTATGTGAGTGAGAAAAAAATTACATAATAAATTTAAGAAAAAATATTTGTTGAAAATGCTTATAGGAAGTAGGAACATAATTATTTGTTGGGTTTATTTTTTTTTTTTATGTTAGGTTTGTATTTTGTAGATCTTGTACTTTTTCGCTAAGGTTTTTATCACATACCTTTTGGGGAATATGTATGTGTGTATTTTTGCATACTTACGCACAATATTTAGAAAAGAGTTTGACATGTTCTTCTAACACAGGCTTCGCATTGTTGCATTCCTTGTGCATTAGATCTAATCAGTGATATGCTTCCATTCTGCTGCTCATACTGAGTTAATTCCCTCTTCCAGTGGGCAAGTACACCGCAGAGTGTTTCATTTGCTTGTCATGGTGAGATCAAGAAATCTATTGTTAATTATTATGGTTTCAATTCCCAACTCAGCTGCCTGTTGTCAGATGTGTCGTTGTGTGTGTTTTACTATTTTAACGACTAGATGGAATGTTACTATGTATGGTACAACTGCTAGGTTTTTTTAATCAAGTTTTTTAGCAAGAAACATTTAAAAAAGTACCAGCAAAATCTAACAGCCTCCTACACGACTATCTAATAATTGATTTAAATATAAAATTGAAATTGTCAGTTTTATATGGCAAAACAGGAAATAAGATATATTCAGATTGTTTTAAAATGTAGATAATATATAAAAGATGTATTACAAACAAAATATGAATACAAAGATGTATTGAATACTATAAATAATAACACTAGCAAGTTTTTGTTAACTTGAAAATGTTATTCCGCATAGCTAAAATGATGAAAATAAAGCATTAAATATCAAGTAAAATAATTAAAATAGTATCTAACTCATAAAATATCTATAATACTTTGTACTTGTAAATAGATGTAAATTTGATTATATTTTAGTAAGTTCATTACCATTTTTGTTTTGTAAAATTTAAACCAATAAATATTTGAAAGAACAAATGATAGGTAGTTAGCATGGCTTTTTGTTAGTAGGACCTGCTGACTTAGGAAAAAAAACAAACACAATACCCTAAAGAATATTTATATTGCACTTTAAATTGCTAGCCTGTATTGGTCCCACTGAGTTCCCCATATGGAGAGCTTTAAAGTGCAAGAGCGACAGTGTGGCAAATGCTAACACGTCTTCCCATAAGGTATGAGAAAAAAGCATGTAGAGTGATTTCCAAATCACAAGTATCTCCAGAATCGTCACATCTGAAATTTAGAGTCAGCCCCTTCCCAGTAAAAACTTTTGTTAGTTTCAGCAGAATAAAAATTATGGTCTTTGGTAAGTAACTGTGAGAATTACAATAGTAGCTGTGCTAACATTCTGTAACTAGCCAACAGTGGGAGTTCTTCGCTTGTACAAACAGTATAGAACTTCCATTTTCTTTCGCAAGTGTACTGTACCATCCCATTATAAAGATAATTCATTTTAAACAAGCTCCATTAAAATCTTGTAAAACTAGATTACCTAAATAGATTTTGCATTCTTTCATAAGTCACTTTATATTGTTATGACATAAAAGAAAGAAATAAAATAGCATTTTTTTGCAATCACAGTAAACTGAAACTACAATAAATTAATTGACTGTGTGTTTGGCAATTTGCTTTTTTATTTTATTAGTATGATATTAATCTAGAAGCTTTATTAAAAATTTGAGAAGTCTTTTAGAATAGGTTTTGTATCATGTATTAGTGAGTGGTGGGCAAATGTGTAAATGGGCAAATACAAAATAACTGGGAAACATAGGGCAGTAATTCTGGTCTAGAAAAAGGCTCAATCAAGGTGTTTAACTTTCTGTTTGATATTTTGTAATATATCTATTCTTGTATATTTAAGTTTGCTTAGTCCTTCTATTTCATTCTTACTAGTGGTAGAATCTGTATTGTATACAGGATTATGGAATGTTTGCTGATGTGTCGTTTAGCTCTTCTTAAAATGAGGTGAAACAATATGGGAATAAAAACACAATTATGCCATTATTAATATCAATACACCTGCAGCAGTTTTCGTCTTTACACCTTAGTTGTCCTTTATAGGAATGAATAATTTTTCTCTGTGAAAAAGTTGTACAAATCAAAACTTGTTATGCTTGTCTATTTTATACAGGAAAGAACAAACATACCAAAATATAAATTCTTCTTGAAAATTGTATTTCATCACAAAGTCTTTTTTTTTAGTTTAATTACTTCACATACCTTAAATGGCTAAAATCTGAGGAGAGTTGTTCCAAAAAATTTGCATCTATTTTCTTTAATATGTGTGTATGAACCAAAAAAAAAAAAAAAAAAAAAAAAAAAAAAAAAAAAAAAAGAGGGCTTTTTTTCACATAGAATAGTTTAGCATAATTCATAAAACAATTCCCTTTTCTGGTTCTGGGGAGAGAGATTACCAACACATGGGAAGAGCCACAGATGTAGAAGGACATTCCAACACTAGCTTTAAAAAATGTATTTATCCATTGAAAACATTCTTCAGAAGTAGGTCACATGCTGTATACTCCAGCAAGGCAGAGCATTAATTTTTGTAGGCAGTACCGTAAGAGTTGTGTGATTATGCTGCTTTTTAGTAAATACCGTGGTCTCTTTATGCAGTCTTATTCTCTGGGAAGAAGGAGAAAAGGTCCTATAATAAGAGAAGTGTGCAGTTTGAGTCAGCCAAGTGCCACTGGAAGAAGAGGTCCACACTGTGAACATACCAGTAACTGACATCTTGTGGATACCCCCATTGTAATGCAATTAAACTTTATTGAATTCCAACAGGGGAAAGCGGCAGGGGTGAGAATCCTCATACCATGCTACCATAGGCCATCCTCCTTACAAGCACTGGAAAACAATTAAAAACTTACATATCCAAAGTAGCACACTTAATGAACACACTGTCTGGAAAGGACTACAATTACCTTCTCCTTCTCATCGTAGGCATGCACATGTGTTAGTACAGTCTTAGAAAGAGGGAGAGAAAGAGAGAAACCATTGAATATCCAAAGAACGTTAAATGAATATCCTCCAAAAAATAAACAAGACATTTTTGTGTTTCTCCCATTAGTACTCACCTGTTTTCACCAAAGTTATTGAGACCCTTGCACTTAGCAGTTAGATGAAGGCATTTAGTCTTCTGTAAAACATATGCCTGATAAGTGGTTGGCAAATGGGATGGCAAAAGTTTTTGTAAAAGTCCAGCTCAGTGTAACATTCTGTCCCCACCACTCATAACAAATTGAAGGGACTTCTATACAAATTGTTTTTAAGTATGTGACTTTGCTGAAATATTGCCACTTCATGGATGGAATGTGATGCATATGTAGAGATTGGCAGCAGCACTGCTAATCTCTTTTACCAGCTTAAGTAAAAAAGATAATTTTATGCATTCCCTTTTTACCATATCTTGTTATTCATAAGGATACATCTTCATTTCCTTTTTTAGATTGATGAAAAATTATCCAGACCACGGATCATACATGCACATATACATACATATATCCACAAGTATGTATGTCAGATATGAAGAATAAAATCTTTCTGAGTCTTCAGTCTCAGTCAGCAGAATATTTTTCTTGGCTGTAGATTCTAGCCAGGATATTAGTATTGAGTTCCTGTTTCAAAAACAGTGCCATGAGATATTTCAGTGGCTGCACGTAGTCCAAACCCTCATTTGTATGTTCTTTGCAAGTTTGTTGTGGCACCATCTTCTGAAGCCGCAAGTAAGGATCTGGTTTGGACGCCGGTGCTGAATGGTATCTGTCCATTCAATTTCCATTTTGCTCAAGCAGTTTCTGTGGCAATGTTCAAAAACTAATTTGAGTTTTGTACACTTCCATAAGGAAAAAAGACATTCCTAGCAGACTGTGTGGTATATTTCCTCCTGATCTTAGAAGGAGTTTCATTTCTTCCTTTCTTTCTTTTTTTTTTTTTTTTCTTCCTCTTTCAGCTGGTCTTTGAAGTAGGAAAGATTCAATCATCTCTTCCTGTGACTTCTCATAGTTTGAAAGAAAAATGTCAGGAGCTCTGAAAAGTATTTGTGTTAACCTTGCTGATCATCTCTCCATTCTTTATGCCTGTTTTAAAGTTAAAGATGACTAATTCATCCCACAGAGAGGCCTGCATTAAATGCTATCTCTAGCATGGGTCACAGCCCACACATGTCAAATGCCTTACTTGCGTCACTGGGAGAGGGCCACATCTGTACCTTCTTTCTTGCACATTCCTCTTGGCAATGTTTGTCCTCTGAGCACAAAGGTGAGTAGGTAAAGTCAAAAACCAATCCAGAGTCTATCCCCAAACTATTTACTGTAGTGATTAAAACTAAGTGATTAAACTATGTATTTCTGAAGGTGCAAGATACTTAAAATATGATTAGTACTAATTTTGTAGTGAATTATGTGCGTAGAGTGTATGCATTTGGAATCTTTCACTTATCAGTAAAATTGATAAAAGGGATCTGAAGTTGATAATGTTTTAACTCCTTTTACATTACTTTTGAAATATGGAATTGCAAATTCCGCATCTGAAGAATAATGGAAGAGGAAATCATCCATGCTTGTTTGCTGCATAAATTCAAAATAACTTCATAAATACACTTAGATGAGATACCCTCTTTCCTACTAATTGGGCATACTTTCATTTTTAAGCGTGTACCTTTCTGATTTGCATATAAAATGAACTGTAAAAACATCCAACCTAGTTCCATGGTTTCTTTTAGGAATAAATCTAGAGTTAAGGCAGATATGTAATACAAATAAAATAGAGATTTTTTATTGTTTTTATGTTGATATATGCATTTTTTACTGTTTTAAAACTAACATTGCAAATATTGAGAATATTTCTATAAAAAAGTAGACCATTAATTTATTTTTGTCATGCCTCAATAATTTGATAATGTATGTGTGGTTCAAATTAAAACTCTTATTTTTAAGAGTATAATTTAAAAGTAAGGATTTTGCCAGGAAACTTTCAGATTCCTCTCAAAGGATTACTGTTGATAGACTTAATGATAAATGTTGTGTTTATTTCTTGAGGAGCTAAATATCAGTTTGTGCATATTATTAATTTGCTAGGTATTACTACACACTATTTTCAAAGCATAATTCTTACCTGCATACCTGAGACAGATTTTCATGCATGCTTGTGTATGTTTTTAGTTAATTATACATACATACATATATATAATATGCATATATCTTTTAGATGGAAGATAATCTTCCAGTTTCTCCAGTGGATCCGGCCTCTACTTATTAAAGAATCAAAAGGTAAATTCAGAATGACTTGTTTCTGCCAATTTGTATGGCAACCTAGACATTACATGAGGCTTTATGGGAAGCTTAAAATCGCTGTTTGATTTCTAAGAAGTTAAAAGACTCTTTTTTGATAGTTAAAAAAAACCTATCACTACTTATAGGATCACAGCATTTCACTTTTTAAAATTTGTAGTATACATACTTTGCTAATGTGGAACTTTTTTTGGTGGCTGTAGTATTCATATGATCTTCTTGCTCATCAGGAAACTCATTGAGTTCAATGGGATTTCTGTTTAGAGTGGCTCAACTGCGTCCTAGTGCATGCCAGTTTTGGGTTAGAAAATTTTTCCAGCAGCCCCTGGAAATTTACACAGTATTTTAACTACCACAAATGACTGGCAGGGTATTGATGCCTCTTTGTTTTCAGCAGTGATAGTTTAGACCTGTTTCTTTCCTCTAGCCAGCCAAGTTTTATGTTGACTTTATAGCAATTAGAGACTGTTGCTGATTTCCAAGTTAGAAAGCACCATGATGTAAGGAGCTCTGAGGCTTTACCATTGCTGCTTCAGGAGGACAAAGGCAAAAAAACTATTAACATAATTTCATGTGGATATGCAAAGTCACAAAAATATGCAGAATTCCACCTTCATCCACAAACTTAGAAGATCCGGTTGTAATTGTCTGGTTCTTATGGCTTATATTGGCTTCTATGGCCTGTGTTGTAGGGATCATTGTAAAGGTGTCCAAGTGTTAAGTGAGCAAGGCATTAATGTTCTTGTCTACAAGGATGTGCTTATCTTGGCAGGGCAAGAGTCCTACTTCTGAAAGGTTTTCAACATATAATGATATAAAATCAAGCACCAGCTAAACTCCAGTTATTTTTTAGAAAGGCTGATTTGCAGGAACCATATATTACGTTTTTACATAGATTACATTACATGGTTTGCATTTTCATATATTAAAGTTAGGGGCATTTTGCCTGCTCCATGGAGGCAGTACTATCTTCTGCCTGAAGACTGTGAACTATGATAGAAATTTTGGCAATGATAGAAATGACATGAGATTTAAAAGTTTTAAGGCTCTGAAAGAATCGGAAGTATGGATATCCTACGGTTCATCTTGCAATGTGGTGCCGATCAGCAGATATTACATGATACCTGGTATGGCTCTTTCTCATCGGTATACTAAAGCAAATTCAGGCTGCTCCTCTGTGTGCTTACCAAGAATTAACATTATATAGTAAGACTGAATGGAAAGCAAAAAGTGAAAATTTGGATTCTATGAATAGTGCCAGAGGGACTTCTGAAGTGTGGTCTGTGGACAGGTCTGCAGTTAATATGAGATAGGTAGATGCTTATTTATGATATTTGTGGAAACACCGAGAAACATTGTCTGTGCTGGATGACAGATCGCTGAGTGGACTTTGGCTCTAACCTGGGGGTCTGAGAATATGGTCACTGGAGGACAGACTTAGATTTTCTCGGGAATGGATGATATGTTATATCTACTCATTTGTTTAAAATTTCTGTGAAAGACTTATTATGTACAAATGCCTGCTTTACCCTTTGTGCCCAGTTTTGCAGATGTTTGCTGTTTCCTAACACTTTAGAATGAATTTGAAAGGAGTTATCTTGGGTGAAATTCTGGCCTCATTAAACCTGATAGAAAATTCTTAATGATATCTGGGGTCAAAAAATCAGTGTTTTATTCCAGCTTAATAGTCTTCATTTGTCAGAAGATTTGCTTGCGACATATTGCTTGCAAGTAAATCTAACTTTTGCAAAAAAATATATATATATTGTGGGACTTTGGAAATCTTGGCAAAAACTGGGACTCTGATAGAATCTGGGGCTATGGTTTCATTCTTGTAGTCTTTTAGAGAGTCTAAGCTCCAAAACACTAAACCCCATGGTAGCTTTAATCAAGGTAATCCTAGAGAATGGAGCCATTAGATAAGCTACAATTTAGAAAGTCAGATTTACACATTATGGCCCTTGTGTCAAAGATACTTGGAATGCCAACATAACAATATGAATAAAGATCAAATAATTGTTTTCTGTTAGATGTGTAGGACATCTAACAGATGTGAGATGTTAAATGTGGTTTTAGCATAAATATTTGAAGACTGGCTTTGGGTATTGCAGGAGAAATACAAGTGGGAAGAAGCTGTGAAGAGACTTACTGCATCCACTTAGCATCTCTTCCCCAATATGAAAAGCAATTTTGTTTATTTAGGAGTAATCCCCTACTTTTAAGTATCTGGGAGTGTCAGGGTATACAGAGTGGGGTCATTATCGCCCCCGAAAAGTTTGATTGCCGCCCTCTGCCCTGCGGCCGCTGGATCCCGCGGCGGCGGAGCGCCTCGTGTACCGCAGCGATGTGAGTGCCGGTGGCTGCGGAGCTGCGGAGCCGCCGCCGGTCCGGGGCCGCGTCCCGGCGCGTCCCCGCGGGGGCGGCGGTGCCGGTGCCGCCGCCGGTGCCGCCGCCGGTGCCGGCCCCGCGGGGCGGCGGCGGCGGGAGCCCGCGGGGCGGCGGCCGGGCGGGGCGATGCGGGGGCGCCGCCCGCCCCGTCTGCGGAGAGGAGGGAAAACAAAAGAGCTGGGCTGCAGTTTCGTGTCGCGGGTCTGCCGCGAGCAGAAATTTCCAGACATCGGCGCCGAGACACCACGGCCCCGCCGCGGCTGCCGCTGCCGCTGCCGGGGGCTCGGCCCCCGCAGGATGGGCCGGCTCGGCACAGGTGGTTCGCGGATCACCCGCTGCCTGAGGAGCAGGGAAAGGCGGGATAAGGCTCGGCCTCGCCTCCTCGCTCGCTCGCTCTCCCTGCATTCGAGCCGCGGTGTAGCCGGGACCTGAGACGGGGCCGTGGCGGAGGTTGGATGGGGTTGCCCGGCGCGGAGCCGGAGCGGAGGCGCGGCGGCGGCGTGCGGCCCGCTGCTGAACCCAAACTTGGGCTGAGCGGGACTCGCGGCGCGGGATCCTGCGCGGCTGCTGGCGGGGCTTTGTGTAGGTTAGTTCCCGGGAGACGCGCCGCGCCGTGCCGTGCCGTGCCGCGCCGTGCCGCGCCGCGCCGCGGGCGAGGCGCCGCGTCCTGCCGCCACTTGTCAGATGGCTGCCTCGGTGCTGTTAGGATTTTGCCGGGGAAACTGCAAATGAAGGGTTTGATCATGCTGTTTATGGACAAAAAGAGCGGCTGACTTGGAATTTCTTGTGCTGCTTGGCACGGTGAGAAGTTGAGCCGCGGCTGCTGGTGTACATTGTCTGAATGGTAACAATAGGCGGTTCAAGTAGAGCAAGTTTGAACGGTATTTCTCCGGCAATTCCGAATGCATTTTACTGTTATACTCTTTTTGCTTTTCACTACAGGCGAGGAATGTGATTGTTACTGAGGAAAAAAGCCAGCAGAATTTTTGGAAAGTGTGACAGGCAGAAACAAATTAACATTTCAGTTTCATGTTTGTATTTCAGTGGTTGTTGTTATATTAGCATACCTAAGTACCTAAAACAAATACCAGTAATTTCTCATTTTTCTTGCTGGGCAGATGCATTTCTTTTGTTCTTGAACATTTTTCCCTGCCTTTTTTAGAACAAAAGGCATTGGCTTTGTCTTTTTTTTTCTTTCTTTCTTTAATGGTAGCAAGAGTGTTGTGGACAAATTAACAATTTTGTGTAGCTTAATGCTCTGCTTCATTCTGAAGTAAACTGCCTTAAGGTATTAGGAGGAAAGAGGGTGGGTGAACAGGGGGGAGGCATGACCAATGACCAAATACTGAATTCAGATGGATTTAAATTACATAGAGAAGCATACATTTATCTGTAGCTGGATTTCAGCTCCATGTCATACAAAATCTGCAGACCATAGCAGGGAGATTCTTAGCAACCAATAAATCAGATTTTTAATGGGCCTTTAAAATTTGTCTGTGAGGGGTGACTGCCTGGGTCCCCTTTGGCCAAATTAAGATGCAATCTGACAGTACGGTAGCATCTGTGTGCTGACATTTTCTCGTGAACCTAGTGAAAAATGGCTCCATATCTCTTCTTCAGTCCTCAGAAGACAGTTTCTGAATAGCCCGGCATTTTTTCCCTGTATTGTTGTTTGTTCTAATCACCATTCTCCCTGATAATGTCTGACTGGCTCATTTTGGTTTGCTTGCTTTTAAATCTCTGTTTGAATAGCTGAGGGGCTGTAGTGGGCAGAGATTGTTTTACCTGAGATCAGAACCTCATACTCACAAAGAAAATTATTTTTGCAGATGAGTTGTATAAATGCTGCTAATAAAGCAGCTTCTGTCAGTACTACTGGAATTAGGGAAGTGGGTTGAAAAACGTATGTCTTAGATAATGTGCCATCCACGATACAGATTTTTTGAAAAATGCCAGCCAGTAGTGAGTGCAATTGACAGGTAAAACTGAAAATCCTAAAACAGGCAAAAGAATAAATTCCTTAAAGGGCAGAACTGGATCTGTTAGTATAGGTGTTTGTTTATCCATGGGAGAAGTTCACATTCAGAGACTACAAGACAAGAGTGGGGGAGGGAGGAGGAAGGCACTACTGTAATGGTTCTACAAGTGTGCTTATCGAAGAGAGTCTTGTATCGAATAGCTGTTCAGTGTGACACCGCAGCTCTGCCTTCCTGCTCCTCAGCAGAAGTTCCAGCTCGTGGAATCACTGGGTAGGGAAGCCTCAGTCTGTGCATGTGTGAGGTGAAGGAAAGGGAGTGAAAAAGGAGCCGGTGTTTCTCCATAATGACCTATGTCGTATGATTCACTGACTGGCAGTGAAGTTGACTCATGTGCAAACTGCTTCTTTAAATGTTCGCTGAGATAAGGTGTCTCAAAAGTAGGGCGAGTATGAGAAGGAAAGATGGCTGTGAGAAGTTGTAAGTAGTATGGATCCTCTCCAGAAAATGTGGCCGGTGTTATTTTTGTGACTGCTTAATAATAATGCGTGTGGATATTTTTGGAAAATCACTAAATTACTAAACTCCTGTACTTTGCCTCCAAATAATGCAATAGTTTCTCTGTTATTACAAATACGATTTTCAGCAAGGAAAAAAAAAACTTTAAAAGCTTACTTATAGAAAGCAAATTGCATAAATATGCCATTTACACATTGCAAAAGGCATTACATATTAGCTGGTGCTTAGAAAGCATGTTGTGTTGAGCACTTATACAACCCCCAAGTGTTACTTGCCAGACTTGTTACAGTCTATTTAAATTAATTTTCATAGACCTAAGTGCTTGGAGTTACGGGATAATTCCACTACTGCTGGAAAGGAGTGAAAATGGAACTTTAACACTGCATGCAGATTGCATTATTGCTTTTATAAAGGTAGATAATTTGACAGTGGTAAATAGTTTGCTTCATGGAAAGTGACACAATTACACTGTAGGAATGTAAAAAACCCCAAACATCTTGCAAACCATCAGATAAGCAAGAACGTAAATGGGTGATATTCCAAATAAATGGAGTTTATATGGTTTAAGTGATAGAAAGATTCCATATGCCTGACTTTCACTGACAATATTTTTAAATCAGGAGAATGCAGCTGCAGTTTTAGAAGCCAAGCCAAACTAGGGTGATCTCCAGATGTGTATGCACATAATCAGAAAGTATAAACATCTAATACTTAACAAGAACAGATTAGATTTTAGAACTTACTAAGCACATTTAAAGAAACTAGAGTAAAGACTCAATAAAGACAGAAAAGTTTCTAGAAGAAAGGAAATGAACAGATGTAATCCAAATGAAACATGCATATCCAACCAGCAGCATTCTCTATTGATTATGTGATTAGAATGGACAATATTGTTTAAAGTAGGCTTTAACAATGAAATTCTGATTTAAGAAATGAAACAAGACTTTTGACATTAGTGCTCATTACTAAATTAAAACTGCCCAGAGACTTTACTTGCAAATACGTATTTTCTAAGGACATGGGGTTTGCGTACTGACACATTAAACCTCTCTGTAAAGGGAGAGGAGAAAACAAAGGTAGAAATAAGATGGTGGTGCTTCAGAAATTGCACATAATCACTTTGTACAAGCTATTTAAGTATATCCTGTGGTTAAACATGTAAGACAGGATTCTCTTCTGATGTAAATCAAAAGCAACAAGAATGAAGTAGATTAACATACACTAACAGGAAGGAAAATCAGACCCAGATATCAAAGTTTGAAAAAAATATATTTACATTGAAGCAGTCTAAGTAGCAATTGTCAGTGTTCTAGCTGGCAGACTCAGCAAACAGCCCACCTATTTCCCATTTCCTTTCCTGTTTTAGCAGCAAATGCCTATGCAGAAATTGTCAGGATCTCACTGCAAATAAGAGCATTAAAGACCTTATACTGTTCCTGGTTGCCCTAATGCAATCAATTTTGTTGTAAATGACATCACTACAGCAGAGCTGACTGTAGCCCATACAGTCAAGAAAACAATATGATCAGTAGAATTTTCAGTATTTTTTATTAATAAGAATGTCTCTTACGCATAAGAATATGCTCTTATGTCATTGCTTCCACATACATATGCCATATTCCAGACCTGTGTCTTCACCCCTTCTGACAAGAGATGAAAATTTCAGACAGATCTCTTTTCACTGTGATGGACTGTATTGTTTAAATTCTTCTCTTGACTTTTTTATCCTACAGTATAATATAGGAGTTGAGTCATGTGGAGGCCTTTGGTGTTTATACACAAGACATATCCAAGTATTAATAATTGTCCATTATTTTGTAGAAAATGAAGCACTTGCACCAGGTTTCGCTCAAAATCATACTAGTTAGGTTTGCTCTTTGCTCATGGAAGGTTAGGCTGACTTAGTCAGATGAAGACAGAACCAGTCTCACCTGAAAAGATGTAAAATGTTTTTGACCTGATCTTTACATCTTTTCTGATTTACCATCTTACTCTCATACTTTGTTGCCTGACTCTTCACAATTCTCTTTATTTATGTAAATCATCTTTGATTTGACCTTGCCAGCCATCTATGATTTTCTCCTTCTGACCCAGAGCTGCGACTGCAAGGTACACTTTTTGCCACGTGGCCTTTTCCTGGTGAAATCAGAGGTTGATGCTGGAGGAGTAGGTTGTGTCAAAGAGCATGTTTATGAAACAAGATGCTCGTGATCTCTCTACTGCAGGAAACAATTTTTGATCCCAGCATTAGTATTCCTTGTCAAATTTGCCATGAAAAAGTTGTGGTTAAAACTGCCCAAGGGAACAGGGAAAGCTGGTGAACATCTGAAACTGGATCATGACTTCATTTACCATTGTATGAACAGTCCTAAAGGACAGTGTGATTGTTACGGTTGATTTCAATTCTGTTTCTAATGAAATTAGTGCCAAGTTTCACTCTAGATTAGAGCAGAGAGAACATTTAGTATAGAAAAGAAAGCTGACTTTATACAGGGGCTTGGGTTAAAGGCTTTTTAGTGCCTTCCTGACAAAGAAACCAAGTGAATAGGAATGATAGCAGATGGTCATTGAACCTCTAAAGCCCCTGTTGCTAGATGTTATGTCTTATAAAAACATGACTCCCCCCAAAAAAAGTGTCTGGAACAATTTTTCAATCTGAAGGTATTAGGTAAAGCTTTACAGCCATGACAATCCCCATTGACAGAAATGTTTGTAACTCAGAGGGGATGGAATAGGAGTGGGCATGGGTGTGGGAAGCATTACAGTAGAGAGCACATCACAATAAAATCTTTCTTCTCAGCTATCTTCTCCTTTCCAGACAAATAAATAAATTGCAGTGATGTACAGTGTGAAAAATTATTGCAGCTAGAATGCTCTTCTGATGACAGAGATGACATAAGTTATGAAAGCCTGTCCTAGATAATAGAAAGTAAATACTGCTGTAAGTTAATAAAGATTTAGGAATTCTTGGGGGTCTGAACTGATTGAAGCATACTAACTGAATATGGAGGCCATCTGCTGAGCAACCTGCACCGATGAGAGCACAGAACCACAGCCCTCCATGTGCTGCATTGGCTCCTCATACGGTACCAGTCCCAAGGTCCCGGCTTAAATCCTCAAGAATATTAATGAGGTTGGCCAAATTTTTTGGAGTGACTGTACCTGCCCCTGTGAATTGAAGTGGCAGCCATGATCAGTCCTGAAGCTGCCAGCGCTCATTATGAAACATGGGTGAGCAAGGCCTCTGCAGTGGCAGGCCCTCCAGTGTGGAATTACTTTTCATCAGAAAGGGATCTCCCCAAGGGTTTATCATCTTCAGGGACAGCTTTCCCATGATAGAAACTACAAAAGATAACTTGACATCACCCTCTAATGCTACACAGTCGGATGCAATCGCACATTTTATATTTTAATCATGCTGTAATCTAACATGTAACCTAAAGATAAATGAGGAACAGTGCCTTTCTCTCTAATTAAGGTTTCACATCACAAACCAAGTGTATCTAAAAGCAAAAATTAAATAGGACATTAGCTAAAATCTAGTGCACTCAGAAAATCTACATTTGAGGAGGTGTCTAAAAGGCTGAATAAAGGAGTTTGGTCAGTTCATTCACACTGTTTGTGACTGGCGCAGCTGGAAGCACATGTGCCTCTTTATTCAAAGCTATTACTGACAGTTCCTGAATGTCAGAAGACAACACTTCTGTCTTGGTGTTTCTCATCCAGAAGATACAATAGAAAGAGCTTTTGAGGAACAGAAGTGAGAAGTTTATTCAATTAAGGGCATCCCTGGATCATTTTCTTTCGTATTACTTCATCCCAGGAATCCATATATCTGTATTGGATACCTTATATCTATTCTTTAGAGTATGTTGCACAGAAGGAGGGGGTACTGCAAACTTTCATAGCTCCTCTTTCGGACTGCCAGCTTTTAAAACCTGGAGTAACTGTGGGGAAAATCTGTTCCATTCCATTCTGTCATGAGGATTGTCAAAAACTGATGTCAAACCAGCTGCAGTGCCATAACCTTCTGTAAACACCTGTCTGTGTACCTGTTGGAAAGCCTTTCTAGCTTTGAGTTGGGTTGGGTGTGCTGATAGGGTGCTCTCTAACGCATTGTTTTCTTCTGCAGATTCAGCAGGTGCTGTATATTATCCTTTATAACCTTCAGACATTGGGAGCTAGGACATTCTGTAATTACACTCCCCGTCTGTGGAAGTTACTGCCTATTACTGTTTGAAATAAGCACTATGCTCAGGATTCAAAACTACTGAACTAAAGAAGCACATTTGCTGCTGCTTTCATACCAACAAAATAACAACAGTGTTAATTTACAGAATTGTTCTGTAATTTACGGAAATGTTCTCTGCCCCTTATGTGGTGGAGCTTTTATAAAAATATGTTGTTGCTGATACATAAAGGAATCAAATTCCCAGTGCTGACAGTTCACTTTCCACAAATAATATTTTACATCTTTGTAGGGCTTTTTTTAAACTAAAAAACGTCATAGGGATTGGTACTGGTTCATGAAGTCTTTTAAAAATTAGAGGGCTGAGAAAGAGAAAATCCATGACCATTTCTGTGTAGAGATGAATTCATGTTGCCTCTGTAAAGACAGCCAGGCTCTGACAGCCCTTCTTAGCAGGCTGTCTTAATTGCTCCTTGTTCTTGAATTTAGATGCAGATTAGAATGTGGTCTTTAAGTGACTGGACCCTGTTGCCACAGTGACTCACTAGCAGAGGAGGAAACTGAAGCTAATTTGCTCACTCCTACTTTTGCACCCTAATCCCCAAGACCACTGCCTTCCTGAGGTTCACCACTTTCTGACTAGAAAAATGTAGTATAGTCTCATCTCAGTCTTTTCTCTCCTGAAGATATTTAGAAGTGAGATATGCTGTGTACTTACGCAGTACTCTGTTAGGATAAGGAGTGTATGTTGTCTTACTGTATTTAGAATAATGTTCCAAAGGAAACTCTCTGTAGTATACTTGTGATAATAAACAGGAAAGAAGGCAAGAAAAGGAGAGACAGCAAGAAACCCTTTGTCTCCTTTGATATGATCTGTTAGGTCAACATTACGGTACTTAGTACTAGCCAAAGCTGTTGGCTGTAGCCACAGCAGTCCTCAACGTGACACTCTGTTCTACTAGAGCTGCCCTAAGAAAAAGTTCCTGTAGTTACGTGCCTCCATGAGATAAGGTGCATACCATCCTTGGCAGGAGGACAGCGCACAGTGCATCTGTGACCAGCTCTTCAGCATTTTCTTCTTCTGTTCATTTCTTCCCCCCAGTTTCCACTGGGAATATGAAAGTTCCCATTTATTCCTAAGCTCTCTTATGGGACTGACTGAGGTTCTTAACAAGGACCAAAGTTTTTATTTTGTCACTGCTCACATGAAAGACTGGGAGTGTAGCTATGAATGTCAACACACCAGACGTAGCAAGCTCAAGCATAGTTGCCCATGAATATGGAAGACAGTTTCTTGCTCTGCTATTACATCGTATTTTTCATTGTATTGCATGTTTGATAATTGTTTTTATGTATAGAGCTTAATACATTTAAATTATCCACTGTGATAAGAACATATGATCAGGCAATTTAGATTCCACTTGAATAGCAAATACAAGAATTATTGTCAAAAATGTTAAATGTTTGATATTAAATTTGCTCCCTCAGCTGGTGTAACAAAAGGGTATTTTGTCCAGCATCCTACTTGTCACACTGGTGGGAAAAGTATAAGCCCCAGGGTTGTATGGTATAATACTTCCCTTTTTATACCTTCCAGTTTCCAGTATATTCTCCCAAAATATTATTATTTTTTTCCAAGTGATACAACATTCTTTTGAAACATGAATTGATGTTTACATGGTCACCCAGTTCAGAAGAAATGTCACTTCCAGTGTTGGTCTCAAGGACACATGCTCACTGGTTTGTACATAATTAGACCTCTGCACCTCAGTATGTGGCGACCTAGTCATGAAGGAAAATTGGTTTACTGTGCCTTCACCTGAACTTACTGCTCCCTTGGTGATGAGCGTCATTTCTTCAAATACATCAGACCTTTCTGTCACCATTAGAAATATTTTAGAAGTTTAGAAGTCAAAAGCTGCAATTTTTGACTGCCTCAGCGTATAAATCTGAAAACTTGCTTTGCTTGTGATAAACACATTTTTGTGTGTAGGAATCATACTTAGCTAGCACAAAATATTGTAATACCCTCCACCCCACCCCCATACCAACAACAACAACACAGAAAAAGCACTTTGGGGAAGTATTACCAAAAAGGCTCTTAAAGCGTTTGTTATGGAGTGTGCCTCTTTTGTTGGGATTATGCTATTGCTGTGCAAACCACCTCTTCTCTGTTACAGGAACATTTATCCCTCATTTTTCCCAATGCACTTTTCAAATACCAGTTCATCTAATCAGCATGCATATAATTATGTTTTATCTATTTGCTGATCTTTGCTGGGTTCCCCCACCAATCCCCAAAAGTATAAGGGAAGGATGGAACGAAATAGATGACCTTGATGAACATTTTTTTTTGTCTTTTGAGTGTAAATACATTTTTTTCTAAGAAGTAGCCTCTGTTTTTCCTTGGAGTTGCTGACCTTCCCAGAAAATGGCTAACTTCGAGTCTTGACTTGAACCCTTCACACAGAAAGACAGAGTTGGCCATTGTCTAAGAAGGGTTGTGACCAGCTATAGTTACCCCAGGGAGGTCAAAAGAAGAGTGTATATTTTAGAAGCTGAGTGAGTGTCAGAGAAAGGAAGACAGAGCACAGAGAGGAGCTGTGAGGAAAGAGCTTGGAGTAAAGCATAAGAGAAGAAGAGAAGTAAAGAAATGGAAGAATTTATGTAGAAACAAGGAAGACAACAAAAAATAAATTAAGAAAATTGAATGTAAAGAAGAAAATTAAAATGAGTACAAAGTACAAACAGGAATCCTCATATGCATCCTCAAGTTATCAAGGTAAAGAATATAAGCCCTACCACTTTCCTTCACTTCACCATGGAAATGAAACAGTTATCATGAAACTGTTCTGTTTCATTCTTCAGAGAAATGATTTAACAGCAGTTCCCCATTATGGGAAAACTTGATATTGAGAACAGTTTGTCTCTCACAAGCCCTTCTTTATGGTGGCTATTTAACTCAAGTATTAGAAAGGTGATACCAGATGCCTCAACAGAAATGGATAGCTTTGCCTTATGGGAGCTGAGTGAGGAAAAAAAATCTTCTTCAAAAGGGAAAAAAAGTGTACACTGAATTGTGTCCTTTGATCTGCACATGGAGTGCTGAATTAGTGTTAATATTTCCTTCTTAGACAGAAAAGTTTCTCAGGGCAAGCAGGGTTATTCTCTGAGACTCTGTACACTGCTTATTGCTTTCATGCAGATACTCTCGTTCTCAAATGCGTATGCCTCATTTCCCTACTCCAGGAAAGACTCTAGGGCAAGCAGTATGGTACAGGACCCTCTCTAGCAGTGCTGTTTTGTGACAGGACGATGCCAGGGCACTGGCTGCGGTAAAAGGTCTTATGTAGATTTTCAACATGTTCATGGACCTTGGGCTGTCAGGAGGAGGAGGACAGGTTGCACCTGGCATATTTCTCAGGGAGGGCAAAGGTAGGCAGACCGAATCCTTCCGTCCTCCAGCCTGTGTTTCTGTTTGCAGGTGTGGATAGAGAAGAAATGATGTGAGAGAAACTCTAAGCAGTTCCTACTGCTTCGTGACATATGATAGTGTATAAGACTGAAGGATAAGCGTGTGTTTTTTGATACAAAGTCACCTTCTAGTTCCTTGTCATTCAGGTTCTTTGAAGCTCAGCCTGAACAAAACCTGCCTGAATAAATCTCTGAAAAGTTGCTTTATCTTAAAGTCCCTGAAGAAGAGTTGTCACTTCTGAAACCCACTGAAAGTTTATTAAGAGCCAGATTCTGATACTGCATGCAGTGATGTAAATCTGTTAATAGTCAATATCAGTTCAATTATCCTAGCAGTAGAGGACAGCAGATTCACCCCTTAATTCCAAGCAGAGGGATAAAGTTGTTCACACTAATGGCATAGTTTTGTCTGACATAGGACAGGCACTTAGTTTGATCTGGATGATTAGAATTAAGCATTGTTTTCTTTTTGAAATTACACTAACTTAACCTAAATTCACTATGTTTTAACTTTCTGTCACACTGTAGAAAACTTACTTTTATCTAAAACTCACCCTTTTATTTTACTTTAAAATCTTGTGTTCAGGAGTATCTCCCAAAACATGAAAATGCATATTAAAAATATACAGAGCTAGCATGTTTTTGATAGCATTCTAATGATGCTACCATTTTTTGTCAGTTTTAAGTTACAGATGCAATAACTTTGAGGAGGATATAAGTTCTTCCCCTATAGTTTGAAATAATAAGTAAATTGCTTATCAGAGGAGAAATGTAGTGTTGGTAGGTGGTGGTTAGTGAGGAATCAGTGTTGGAATTTATAATGAAAGGGAATTTTTAGTACAGCAATGGGTTAAAAGGGTTAAAAGAGTGAGAAAAGACCTGTGTGTCAGTAGGCTAATAGCTCAGCTCTGAAAAACTAACTGGTTCAGCCAACACACTCCAAAGGTGCTATGCTTCTGAGCGAGTCTTACGGGCTCGGATGGCCTTACAAGAGGCAGAGACTGAATACACATGAGAGATGTGAATAATTTTATTTGCTTAGACACCATCCTTCTACATCACAAGTGGTGGTGTCAAACTGAAATGCTATTCTAAGAAATAATCACAAATTCATTTCCAGGACTGTTAGTCCTAATCCTCTCATCTTTAACAGTGAAATTATGCACTATTTATGTTAAAAGAAAGGTGTTTCGTCTTCACTAGTCCTACCCAGGCAATTTATTTTTTTCCCTCATAAAGATGCCTATAAACTTACTTATTATGTAATGGCAGGTCTTACAAATCTTGAGAATCACAAAAATTCATTGTCTGTGTCAAGAAGTTTTGAGCCTACAAGTCTAGTTTTTGACATGTTCGGTTGCTCTACAAATGATTTCTACTGTTGCAGAAAACCAGGGTCCTTAAGATAGCAGAGGAGGATTCTTAGGTTCAGGGTTCTTAAGATAAAAGCTGATCATTCAAGTTTTTGGGTTTTTTTGTTTTGTTTTGTTTTGTTTTTAAGAACTGTTAACCATGCAGTGTTAAAGCATGAAAAAGAATATATCTATCCATAATGGAGAAAGATGCTCGAAAATGACAAAACAGTGGCATTAAGAATCATAATATACAATATATATCAAAATATAAATATAGAAAATTATAACTTGCTGTTCATTTTTTGCCTAACAAGATTTGCTGTGTAATTAGGGGGATTTTTAAAAATTAAGTGATCTGACAATCAGCTGTTAACTACAAAGAAAACACCACACATTGAAATGTTCGGAGTCCTACCCCTGTATTGCCGATTGCATCTCTTTTTATTTTTTTTTTAATTTATAATAAATTACCTGCACCATTTTACAGAAATGTAGGACTGGAAGAGACCTTTGGATCATCGAATTCAGTCCCCCTGCTATCATTGGCAACTGTAGCATGTAATCTGTTGCATATCAATTTTGCTACAGTACATTCATGGCATAATAACTTCTTTCTCAGCCGTTATCAATGCTTTTCATTGATCTCAGCACGATGCTCTGTTCACCAATTAAGTACGCGTATCACCTTCACTGACCTGAATACAGACACTTTGTAGAATAATCTCTCCCCAGCAGTCAAATTTGCTGCTTTGTACTCTTCCACCTGTCTAGCTGCGTTGCGATCATATTTTCTCCCCACTGCATTGTTTTCCTTTTTATTTGTTGCTTTTAAGTCGTAGTTATTAAGTAATGGGTAATTCTCTCATAGAGCAGCCGATACAGGGGAGAATCTTTTCTAATTTATATTTAAAGAAGTAAGTTTAATTTGGCAATTAATTTCACAATAGAAGATGGTTTAAAATTGATTGCCCGTGCGCACCCTCGGTTTATGTTAAACAAACCTAATTTTCTAAGCAAACAAGCGCTGTCCTTGGCCCTGCACCGTCCTGCAGTCACGGCCTGCACCGCGGAAGGCGCCAGCTCGTTATTCTGTAAAAAACACGGGATGGCCAAAGTGCCAAATACTCCAAATACTGTTCTGAAATCTTAATCTTGGTTGTATCCGTGGTGCGGCTGGGTCGGTAAAACAAACCTTATGTATAAACATGATCGCTGTATTTACTGAGATCTCACTTTTGGGTCTATGGCGTTTCGTTAGGTTCAGCCCTTTGCGCTGTGCTGTTTGCTGTGTTGCTCGTTGAGTCGCACATGATTTTAACATAAAAGAAACTCAGTGCCACCACCCTTTGCTCATATTTACAATTTTTCATTACTATGCTTCCGTATTTCAACATTACCTCAAATTAATCTTCCTGTGACCTTGGTTGATCCAGACTTTCATTAAGGGATTTTCCCACAAAATTAATACAGACCATTCCTTCTACTCTGTTTTGTTGTAGGGATCTCAAAATGTCACCAGTTGGCAATCGAAATGAATGTTTCATGAGACCCTTAGAATAGTGTCTTGAATATTGGAACAGAGGGTTGAAGAAGGAATTTTTGTTTATAGAGCACCTACCTCATTGCATGAGCAGTCACTCTTTGATCTCCTCCCCGGAGCTGACAAGATGGGGAACAAATAGGTAATTTCCATTTTCTTTTTCTTAAAAAAAAAAAAAAAAAAAAGGAAAAAAGATTAATTGCAGAAGCATGTTCTACAACAGTGTAGAGCTTGCCCAGTTAAAGATCCAGACAGGCAGAAAACAACAGCTGAATTTCCCCCCCGCCGCTTAGTGGCTGTACCAGCGCCATCCTCTTGCCTGTTAATGCTGTTTTCCACCCTCATCGCGTGGCGTAAGATGGCGGACCCGTGTCGTGAGCCGCCTGGGGTGAACGAGCGGCGCGGCTGGGCTGAGGGAGCTCTTCGCGCGGGGCAGTTCGCTGCGGAGGGGGGTCTCGCCGGCCGAGAGGAGCCGGGGGCGGCCGAGGCTCTCGGGCCTCGTGGCCCCAGCGCGGCGCTGAGAGGCGCCGGGCACCGAACGCTGGCGGGGAGCGCGAGCGGCCTGAAGCGCCGCCTGGGGAAGGGCCGCGCGCCCCCGCGCTGGGAGGCTGCCTCCCGAGGGGCTGCCTCCCGAGGGGCCGCGGAGGCCGGGTGGCCTCTCCTGCGGTGGGAGAGGTGAGTGATTTAGAATTTGTACGTAAAAGCTGCCGCCAAGCTTTCATGGCAGCAGTGCTGAGGGCGGCTGAAGTGAAAATCTGTTTATTACACGTTTGGTAGGGAAAGACACTTAATATCCTGAAACATTTGTTTTTCCTGCAAGAACTCTGTCGTAGGACCTATGAAGATTTGACAGAGGGCTATAAAATGTGCTGTAGTGACCAGCACTATTCTTAACGACAGATGTAGTTTCATGTAAGAATGCCGCAAAGGAGCGTTTCTGGATAAACCCTCCAAAAGCCGCCATTTGGGTGCACCCCCGCAGGAGACTGCTGGGCGGTTCCTATATTGCAGATTAGACATGTAACTTGAAAGAGATGTTTAAATATGGTCCGCGTGTGTAACTGGGGCTGGGAGGAGCGCGTGCCGGGCCCCCCTTGCGGCGGCGTTTGGGGGTCGGCCGCGGCCTCGCGCCTCCGCCGCGCGCCCTGCCCGGCCCCGCGCGCGGGCCGCTCTCCCCGTGCGGCTGCAGCTGCGGCTCCGGGGCGCTGCTGGGCGCGCTCGCGCTCGCAGCGGTGACATCCCGGCAAGGAATCCCTCGTTAATTCTGGCTCCGGCTTGTCCTAGTAAAGACATTTGGTGAAATGACAAGAAATCAAAAGGTTAAACGTCCAAGGCTTGTACGCCTACGCTTGCAAGTGCTGATTCAAAATTAAGGGAAGAGAAAGAGGCAGCAAATCAGAACAAGGAAAGCGCTAGGACGTGTGACACAGCTTGCGGTAAATGGAGAAATAATGAAGAAAAATGTTGTGCATTTGTTTAGAAAATAACAAAAGAATTGACATAGTAGGAAGCAATGTAATTGCTAAAGGAGGGATATTATTATTTTTTCCTATTAACCTGATGGTGTTAGCATAAAAACAAATTTGGAAAGAAAAAGTTATTGTAAAAACAGTATCTGTAAAGGTCAGTAAGCAACTGGAAGAAAAAATAGAAACTGCTCCTGCTGTTGACAGGCATTTCTAAACAAGCTGAAATCACAAAAATCCCCAAAGATTAACTCAGTAATTTAGAAATTACAAGGGAGGGATACAGTGGATAGTGCTTTACACTGTGGTGACTTTGTATAATTGCCAAGGCTTTAATGGGGCAGTATATTTAGGTTGCTAAGAACTTGTAAGAACTTGTCAACTGAAGCAAAGCTGTATCTGAAAATGAAGAGGGTAGGAAGCAATGGGAGTTGCTGGGATGGCTCAGCTCATTTTTATTGTTGTTTTACTTAGTGATTCTGTTCTCATTAGGATCCGTGTAGTTAATGAAAAAAGGCATATGTGGGAGTTTGAGAAGGGCACTTTTATCTTAACTGTAATTTACATTAATGTAAAGCTTTCTGTATTTACACTTTGAAAGTGCTGATTCAAGCTGAGAGCCATTCATAAAGCAAGTTTATTTTTCAAATACATTGGGTATGGAATGCACAAAACAGCGTACAGAAGAAGGAAGCGTATCTTCAGACAGAAAAAAAAATGAAATACATTAGATTAACCTAGAAAAATGCTGCTTTTCATCTAAATCTTTTTTTTTCTTTTATTCTATATATATATATAAAAAAGGACTTACCAGTAGCCTGTCACAGAAACTGTATAACTCTAGAGATAGCTCCTTTAAAGATTCATTGGGAAATGTCCAATATTCCTGCATGAACCTTTCATATAACCTTAGCTAGAGGTTTTACTTAAGGCTAAAGCCTCTCATGAAGTATTAAGGCTGTCCCAGCTTTTCCCATTTCATTTCTTTAACCATATAGCTGAAGAAATGAAAGTGCTAATCCTTCTCAGCATGGCTTTTAGTTCCAAGCAGAACAGAAGTTCAGGGAACAGTTGGACTATCAAATTACGTCACGCCGGGAATCTGCATCCATGTGTTGCCATGGAGATGACATACAATGTTTTTGACGAGCTGTGCCATCTCAGAGGAGCAGCAGCTACCAAGAGGTGATACACACAGGTCCAGCAGTGCACCAGGCTTTTGAGCGATGGGTGGCAGAGGGTGTGTGTGTTTACCCAGTGTAATTTTATCTGTAGAAATCTGAGTTAGTACACATTTAAACAGACTCTGTGTAACAATAAAACTCAGTAGTTTTCCATCCTAATAAGTTATACTGTCCTAAATGCATCCACCTAAATTTGGGGGTTATACTGCTCTCAAATATGCCACTACAGACATAGCTTAATGTTTGTGGTAACATCTCTTTGTTGAGAGAAGTTCTTCATAGTGTCTGCCTCTGAGGCTGCAGTTGGCTGTGCTCTGTGGGGCTCAGAAAGCTGTGACTTAGCCTTTTGCAGGCAAGGATAGCAGTCATTACTGCACTGGGGGTGAGCTGAGATTTAATTTGGGTTTTTGCTTTTTGGTTTTTTTTTGGTAGTGGTCTAGTCTATAATCATACCCAAGTATCTAATGCCTTGGAACTTTTCTCTATGAAATATAGGCATTGATAATAATATCTATCCTTGTGTGTAAAATACTTCACATCCACAGACAGAATAGAATGTGTAAATACGCATTTTTTCAAAGTGACTAGATTTTTATTAACAGTAATAATTATAATTTCTCATAGATAAGATTTGTGGACTGTCTTAAGTAATAAAAATCTCATTTTTAGGTCTTGTTGATGGATATTCTACTCAAATATTATTTTTGTCTACAGTTTTTATGAGAATGCTGCCACTTCTATCAAGTGTATAGCAAGTTCCATAAATAGCCACCTTTCAGCATACAAGGATAAGGAGAAGGGAGTTCACGTATAACAAGATTCCACTCAAATTTCACATATGTTAGCTTTTTCTATATTCGAAGTTACTGGAAAAATATATAAGACTGAAAAAAGGGATTACACTTCTCAAATACGCTCGTCTGATAAGACTTGCCCTCCAGACACTTTTACTCAAGGTCTCTCTTTGTTTCATGCTAACTTTATGACAAAAATCTTTGCCCCATAGAAACAAAAAAGCTTCAGTGGTGTAACTTTAATACTGATAACAGGTTTGTTTAAATATTGGGAGAATTATCAGTTCACCTTAAAATCTTCTCTCCTGTTGAGATGAACATAGCCTTATCTCAGTTTGAGAGAGTGAATGGTGCTTATGTGTCTGTTACTTCGTAACTGCAGATAGAGTGTATTTAAAAAGCAACACATCAAAGTAACTTAGTACATTAATTAAATAAAAGAAAAAACAAGTCTCTAAATTAAGGAAACTTAATAAAGCTGGTAGATCTTGTACATTAGAGAACTATTTTCTTTGTATTTTACAGGATTTTTCTGAAAGGAATTTTTTTTCTTTGGTTTAGCCTTGATTAAATGTTTCAGGGGTAAAAATCCAATTATGCCTAAACTCAGTGTGTTGAAAATACCCAGAAGAGAACTTAAATCTAATTGATGTATCAGAATTCATATTCAAAGCCAGGAATTACCTAACATGTGTTTATAAAGCATTGTACCATGGTGTTCATTTCCTTGCAGCTTTTTTCTTCTTTCAAGATATTGGCCTCACAGATTTAAATCAAAACAACCACATCCAATATTTCAGATATAATGATTGCTTTTCAAGCTGTCTAAGGTGTTCATGCTCTGTGCCAGATTAGTGGATCAGAATTTTCCAGCATTCTTTCCTTGACTGCAGTTAACTTGTTTTTACAACTTTGGGGAAAGTCATTGCATGTTCTTCTGTGTATGTCTGTAATATTGTGGATAATGATGCTTGTTTAGGGTTAGGTTTTGAAAATGAATTGATGCCTTCAGATGAGACAGAAGTATGAAGTACACTGTTACTAGTTTTCCAATCTCTTTGTAGAGCCAAGACCTCAAATTAGATGTTACTTTTTATGTTGCATGTGAATACACAATTTTCATCACAATTAATAGGGTGCAACGTAGTTGCACCTAGACATGAGTAAAGATCTCATTCTACATTTCAGAGGCCTGTCTAACACTACAGATGCTAGTAGTAAGAACCAATGAGGTGATGATGAGTTTGTGATGTTTCTCTGTAATGAAAGGACATATTTTGAGCTGTGGAGATTCTTGTATTAGAAACGAGTTTTTCTTCCTTTTCCTTAAGAGCTGGAAGATGAACTTCTTTCAAAGCTGACAAAGATTTAGGACTACACCAGATAAGCTGACATGTTTTATTGGCAATGCTCATTTGCTTTCTTCATGCTGTGCAAGCTGACATAAGTAGGTTGTAAAAAGAGACAATAATGCAATGAGAGATAGTTACAAAGAAAATTGGGGAAACTGTAACCATTTTATTTTCCTCTAAAATGTAATTTATTTTTTTCCAAACAACACAAAGTACAGGTCTTTAAGATGATAAGATGAGAAATGTATATGTCCCAGCTGGACGTTAAACTGGATTGTGTATCTACCAGCTGGTGTAGCACTGTAGTGATGTTGTTATCTGTTGAAAATTTACAGTAAAGTTTAATTATATATTGTTTGCTTGAATAGTTGGAAAATGATACTTCCTGCTGGTTGTTTAATTTGCATATATGGTCAAATCTCAGGTAGGACTAAATTGTGTGGCCTGTGGATTAAGTGTGAGATAGGCAAAGACACTGAGATAGCTTTTTATAGAGCCAAATGCCTAGCAAGACTTACCTTAGATACAGTGCAGCATGAATCCAGCTAACCTTTTTCTGGGAACAGTCCAAAGCTGAAAGTGGAGCTGCTTTTAAGCAGCACAGGGCTTGAGCTAGCAGCTAGGTGGGTCCTGACCTGCCCCAGTGCCATGTCTGTGAGCCACCTCCACGTAAGTGGGAGTTGTGGCAATTTCAGTGCAGTGGTACCCTGTGACTGGATGCAGAAGAAAAGCTGGATCTGATAAGGCTTATTAGTCCTTGCTATGCACAAAACCTGCCACATGCTGCCTCCTGGTTCCCAATTAGGTAAGACTCAGTGCTACACTTTGAGCTGGCTGTTGTATTCACATGCTGAAGCTAGGATTTGAAAGCAGCTGTACAAAGTTAGCGTATGCACTCCCCTCACACCATCAGATATAACATGTTCATCAGACATAAAAGTCATGTTACTCCTCAGTCTTGACTGATGTTACCTCTACACCATATTTACTTTGGTCTTATAAATATAGGTAATTCAAAAATGGTGTACAAAATAAATAGCGAAGGCTCTGTGTGCCTTTGCTTTGACCTTGAGAGTTGTGGATAGTCTTCTGCATTAAACAAATTTTTTGGGGGGAAGAGTCTGCTCAGTTCTCGTTTTAGCACTAAAAAACTGAAAATTTGACTATTTAACTAGTGTTAGTGTCAGTTTTTACACAAAGCTGTAATGTGGATAAGATTAAGAATAATTTGAACAGTTATTTCTAATGTGCTTAATTAGAATTAGGTTAACTGAGGACAGATTCAAACTGTTAGAATTTGGAGTGACTGATTTACTTATCCTCAGATCACTAGTCCATGATCCTTATTTCTATTAATGTAACTGCTTCCCATGATCCTGGGGCAATATTACTAGGATGTCAGATATCAAAGATGAACACTAGTGCTTACTGTGCTTAGCTTTGGGTTTATCAATGCACTAAAAATGCTGCAAAGAGGATACATGTGTAAAGGCAATGCATAGAAACTCCCTATTTGTACATTCTGAAGACTATATCCTCAACCTGTCTAATAAATGTCGCATAAACAAACATAAGCAAACCCAAATATAATTATATAATTAAATATATTTACTGATGTTAGCTTTATTTTTACCACTACTAACTTCAGCTACTCAGCTTTCATTCTGGAATAGTATAAGTAAACTTTTCAAATGATGCAAGTAAATTTAGAGTCCCTTTCAGTAACTTTACCAGTGACATGCATATGCTTCTCAAAGAGAACACATTTTGGTCTGTGGCTTACTCAGTGTTTCAGAGAATAAAAGAGAAATGTTGATATTGTGAAATGTGTTATATAGAGTGGCAGTTAATTCCCTAATCTCTACCTGATATAATTTAAGTTTAGCCACATATGGTTAATACTAGTCTTTGAAGTGTGGCTATGAAAAAAAGAGAAGTAATTTAATATATAAATGTTTTTAAAAAGAAAAATATTTATGTTCCCTTTTCAGTAGAAGCATAGTTAAATAATTGTTCTCAAATGAGGTGCGTATCTTTTTAGTAACTGCTGACTTTACTGAGTTCAATTCTTATACCAACATTACAACAACATTAGATTATTCAAGTATAAACCAGGTTATGTCATCTTTATATTTAGCACTTAATCTATATAAACAATATATAAAAATTGTGTTTGAGGTACTGGTGGAACAGCACCATGTGTTACAAAATCCCCCCTTCTTCAGGCCTTTGCCAACTTACAGTCTGAGGGTTAATTGATGAACTGTTGACCTAATTCCGCTTTCTCTGAAACCTCTGGGAGCTGTAGCATTGTCTTAGGAGGAAAGCAAGTGAGATTATCTATACTTTGGAAAATAAATCACAACAGAGAAAATATAATTCTGGCATCCTGGAAATTGGTGGCAAAACTCCAGCTGATTTCTGTAGTGTCAGGGCTTAGATACTTCTGCATGTACAAAACAGGAGGCAGGACCAGCAGAAGCCATGTCCATCAGTTAATTTTAGCTGTACCCAGAAGCATTTCTACTTTGCACATACCTAACATCTGTCATCCAGAGAATCTTACTGAGTTTTACCATCAGGAACCAAGCATGGATTAACCTTTGTGAGACACCTGAGTATTAGCATTCAGCTACATGCATAAGGATAAACTGAGGCATAGAAGTGTCCAGAAACACCCAGCAGGCAGATCAGGTTGTAGTACAATCCCAGATTTCAGTGCTCACTAAAATATAAACTCATCTTTTAATTTCTGCACAGCTCAAGAATGACAACAGAAGCCAGGAAAAAATGTTGTCATACCCACAGCTTTTCAAGACAGTTGCTAATTGAGGTATAACACTAACTCTATAATGCTGGTGTATGTGATGGCTCACACCTATTTACTGTCTATTAGTGTTGCTCTTCCTTCTTTAACAACTAAATCTGGCATCACATTTTACAGCTTGGGAAAAGATAGTATGAGGAACAAAGTACTAGGATACAGCCAGAAGTGTCTAGTCATTAGACCAGCGACCATCTCAATTCTCAGAAGTGTCAGTATTAATGTTTGACGGGAGCCTATTTGTTAAGGGAAAGAAAAGGTCTATTTTAAAAGAGAATGTGGTGGTAGGATGCCTATTAAAATAACAATTACAGCATATAGGAGCAACAGTTCTGGAGGAACCCTGGAAATACTTTGTCTTCTACCCATCCTGTGCAAAATCTTCTGAAGATAATGTCTTGAGTTTATTAAGGAGACTCTTTCAAGGTTGATAGCCCAGAAATTTAAACTTTAAGACAAACAAACCGCCCTTACATTTTTTTTCATATAAAAGTATTTTAGTGTTAGCCAGCACTTCAAAGGCTAATCATTTTAAAATTACAGCAAGGAGGAGATAAAGGGAAACCCTGACTCACAAATGCTTCAAGTTATTTCTAGAGACATTGCTTCAAGGTAGTAGTAATTTAGAATACATCCTTACTGCAGAGATGCAACATACCACTTTAGTGTTGCCACTAACTGAACATACACAAACATCCTTAGTTTGAGTGTGCTGGAACTCTAAGCCTGGGCTTGCTAGTTCGTCAGCAGAGAGATGCTAATACACTGGGATTGACTCCTGCTCTTAGTTGATATGCTGTGCTAGGTGTGGGTGCAGGCGTGAGTGAGTGCTGAATCTTCCCACCTCAATGCTTCCAGAAACTCCCCAGCTGATTTAGTGGTTTCTAATTGGTCACTCTTTGGTTCTGATATGGAAATTACCTTTGGCTTTCATAAATAGTCTACTATTTCTCTCCAAGCTCTTCCTTGTAACATTTATATACTACCTCTGGGAAATGTTTCCATCATTCAGCAAGCTGTCTGTAAGGCAGCTCCAAGTCTGCAGCACTAGCCCATTCTCAGTGATTAGTGTAAGTCCTTCCTCTTTATATGGTCTACAAAGGCAGATAGTCCCACACTCAGGAATCCACATGAGGGCCTGGCACAGTTTGCTGCTATCTGAAATTAGTGTTTGAGACAACAACATTTTTATGGGCCTGGGGTGTAGGATTATGATAATTCAAGATCCAGAGTAATAAGAACTTCCTAGGCATTTTCTCTCTTAAACTAGTTGGAAAAAAAAAATCTGTATTGATCATCAACTTTGGAAAACAGAAAATCCACAATTTCTAATGTAGTAATTCCCATTGAATATATTTATTTTGTTGGAAGCTCAACTTCTGCTTGTAGCATACATACCTGACTCAGAGAAGAAGCCAGACCTGGAGTAGATGGTGGCACTTATCACATCAACCTCACCTGAGACAGAGCAGATACTTATCACCTGCATGCACTCCTACAGCTGATTTAGATATCTTGTGGCTGCAGAGAAGACCTTAGTCTCAAGATTGGCTATTGTTCATTGTTTGTGAGCCCTATAATTCCCACTATTTCTCTCCTGTGAATTGTTCCAAGCTACTCTGAGAAATTTCCTTCTTTTTTACTTTCCCCATAAGTCACCACCTCCTTCTCATGAGCTGGCAGATGATTGAAACTGATATGAGATTTTTAAAGCACTGAAATAATATTTAGCACTCTAATTATGTTTTTGTAGGTGCTAGTAATAATAATGCAATATTGATTCATCAGATATCAAACTGGAAAACTCAAAGTCAGTAAGATCAAGAAATGCAAAATGGTTTTAAAGATACCCTGTTCTCCTAACCTGTAATGAAATATTGGCTTAAATTGTGATTGTGAAGTAAGAGTGAGTATTACCACACACACTTCCCTAGATGAGAACTTTAAACAGCAATATGTGGATTTTTATAGAACAAAGTTATGCTACAGGAAAAATGTTCCAGCCAGAGTCGGGGGAGGGGGGAAAAGCAAGAAGAACAATGCGTAATAAGTTAGAATAAAAGGAAAGCTGAAAGCATTCCCAACCCTTGGAGCAGTCTCAGGTGGGTGTGAGATGGTTGGATGAACTCAGTTGTGAGTATACAATACTGGAGAACAGAAGTTTGAGTTGTAAATGGCCACCTTGTTGGCTGTATTTCTTCTTCTGGAGTCCTAGCTGATGTTTCAATTAATTTGTTTTCCTGTGGCTGCTCCTGTGGAAAATACTAGCTATTCATAGGCTAGAATAAAAAAAAATACATAAATGTATCAAGGAAGAAGGGCATGAGGCTGGAGGAAATCTGCAATAGACAATCTGCTTGAGGGTTTGTGTAAGCTCTGCAGCCAAGAACACAGCTGTGATTAGTGAGGGACAACCTGAGGTTGCAAGACAGTGTTCTTGCCATTGTACAGACATCTGTTCACTTTCTGAGTTTGGGTGCTGAAGATATTGGGGAAGCCCTTCCGCTGAATGTGATGAAGAGGTACTTCACTGACATCATAGGCAGTTCAGCTGCACTTCAGAAACAATCAAGAGGAATAGAATTTGGGGGACAAACTCTCCAAACGGTAACAGAGAAAGAAACATCATCCCAACTCTTTTTAAATATCTGCCAGCTGGACAGCTTGAACAAGAACGTCTGGAGGTCCATGAGAAGCAAGGCATGGGGAGCTCATTTAAATGAGCGCTCCTTACTTGAGACAGCTCTATAATTGTCATTGCTTTCCTCTCCAAGCAAATCTTGTGGCTGAACAGGTCTGGCTGCCTGCATAGTTAGTATTTCCCAGGCTTGTCTGATTCTCTTTCTCAATGCTCAGTAGTGGATAAATGCCAGTATAGTGCAATAGGTATATATATGCAACCAGTACTATTGACAAAGAAGATCAGACATTCATACATAAGACTTATTCCTGCTTACCCAACTACAGGAAAAGAGAAAAAAAAAAAGGCACAAGAGGCAAAGTGCTCATTTTGAAGAAATAGCAGTAGTACTAGCAAATCAGCCTAGACATTGAACTGTTCAAAGCTGTCAGAAGCTAATCATTTCCTGTTGTTTTTGGTGGCAATTTGGGGGAGGCAGTTTATTCTCCCTTCTAGTCTCTGTCTTTAAGAAAGCTAATCCTTTTCACAAAGAATTTGAGTCATAAAACTTATGCAGACGTTTAAAAGATCAGATACAGACGCTGATGGCATCATAGAGGTGGTATCCTAAGGTTGGAGTGGGCAGCATGTCTGTTTAACAGAAAATTGTGCAACCATCTGATGAGCTATAGAGTCGCCTCCAATTTCCTTTTCCTAGAACCATGGCTGCTCTAAAAGCTGCTCAGTGGGTTCATCACGGATCTGACAAGCAGTTTGCAGAAAGAGTGTGAGGCTTGCAAGGCTGGTTTTTGAACAGATTTAGAATTTGTTTGTGTTTTTCAAGTTCTTCTAGTTACTGCTGGAAGCCAGAGCTAGACTTTCTGCAGGACAGCAAGTGCATACTTACAAACAGTGCTCCTCTCTCACTGCCCTACGCTTTTTGTTACCACAGGCAGACAGCTAAGTGGACTATGCAAACATCCTACTGTCTTGTTCTCTGAAGAATTCACAAAGGCAAGATGATTATACTTTCTACCTTACTCCTATAATAAGAAAACAGAGCAGACAAATATGGCTGGGTAAAGTATAATGTGTACATAAACTCCAAAGCTTAAAAAGTAACTGCTTGGTCAGACCTTTTGAGAAAGCAATGATTCAGTTCTTCACTCAACTTCTGGCCTGTAGATGAGAATGGATTTGGATTAATAAATGTTTCTTTCTTTTATACCAGGTACACAAGAACAAGTTTGACTGAATAGTTATAGACAAAACTCTGTAATCTAGTAGGATAACATTAAATAGCACCACTTCAAAAGTCTTACATCCTGTTGGTAACAATTTCAGAATTTGGCTTCTCTTATTAAATAAAATGCTGCAAATATAAGTCCTAATGTGAAGCAGCAACAATATATTTCAGAATCCCTCAAACTTAAAGTTTTGTTTCAGGTTCATACTTAACTGAAAAAATTGCTAAAAATGTGGCCTGAGTTTAAAAGGGGAGAGGGCACAGATGGTTTCTTTAAAGGCAATTGGTTGTTCTCTGGTATTTTTGTTTCTATGTTAACTTTACCAGTGTAGTTAGGATTTTATAAATAGGTATCAGATAAAGTACAACATGGCTTTTGAAATTGAAGCAGCTATTGGTCTAGCTTCTGAAAGATAGATTTGATTTTGCTTAGCTAAACTCTGCCAAGTTAAGAATTGATTTAAAGTCAATTACCAGCCCATATGTTGTCCACTTATTAACACAAACAGAAAGTTTTTTCTCATAATACTGATCCTACGCTTTTATGTGTTCCTTCCCAAGAACATGGCACAATCTTACACCAGTGGTTCTTCTCCCTTTGACTGCACCCATCTCTGCATGCAAGCTCCAGCATGCTGGATTGCACAACTGCTGTTCCTTGAAATGCTTTGTAGAGCTTGGGCAGGCATGACAACCTCCACACATGTCAGCTCTCTGGGCAAGGTGCCGCTTGGTCCATTGCCCATGTCAAAGCAAAAGGTAAGACTGGAAAACGGGATCATCAGCGACCACTATGACCATTGCTTGCTCCCAGACATCATGAGGGCCAAGGGTGGAATTCACATGAAGGTAGCCTGGCGTATAGACTGAAATAACCTGACAGCTAAAATTGGCTCTGATTCTACTGCAGGCTAAGCTTTATGGACGTATATTGCTAGCATCAGTTAACAAGAGAAATGTCATGATGCTTTAGTTAATACTTCATGTGTAGGAGATTAGAGAAGTTCGGTAAACCAAACGGAAGTCTCAGGAAAAAGGCAGAGAATGTGTGCCACATGCAAAGTAATTTTTACTAAGAAATGATTTTGACCAGCTACCTGGTCTGAGGAATCTCAGATAGAGAATTACTTTTCAGAGCTTCTCTTGACAACTGTTTTCTCCTGGTGCAAAAAACATGCTGAAAATGGTGGCATATGTCATTTGTGCCTTTTGGGATTCATTACAACCCAGCTAACACTTTCTGCCACAAATTCCTACAGTGGTGAGCCAGTTACTGAGAAAGACAATAGTGAGAACCCAGGGGACTTAAATGTATTTGCAATCCTATAGAAATTAGAGAAGGAAAGAACATGTAGTCCTTCCCTAGGGAGAAATGCAGTTTTGTTCCTCTCCCTTGCTTTGTACAGCTGAGATTTTATTGTTCATTCATTTGCAAACAGACACATATATTTTCTCAAGAGACCAAAAACAATCCACATAGTCCCTCAACACATATACCTTTCAGAAAAGCCCATGCCACCAAATCACAGGAGAAGCACTCAAGTCTCTCAAGTCTTATGCAAAATTTGTAGTTACATTTAGCATGGAAGATTGCCCTGTCAAAACATACCTCTGGAAATCAACCTGTTGATGGTAAGGATGCAGGTGTGGGACTTGGAGGCCTAGGTTCAGTCTTCAGCACTGCTCAGGCTTTCTGTCAGACCAAAAATAAGTTCTATTCTTAAGCTTTATGTTATTTATAATTGGGATAATGATACTGCTGAGCCTGCTGCTAGAGTTCTGCAAGCACATTACAGTGACTGGGACAGGGACCAAATTAGGAACATCTCTTACCAGTTTTCCATTCTGATTCTATCCTGCTCTGTCCTATCCCATCCCAACTCATCCCCTCTCGTCCCATCCCATACCTATTGCAAGGTTATCCTTCCTTTCCAAATAGCTGAATATGCCAGTTCTCAGTTTATAGTCAGTAAGTGTCTTGTGGTCTTCAGCTGCTGCAAAACGTACTGTTGCTTTAAACTTATGCATAAATCCCCTGGGAAGCCTATGCTATCACTGTCAAAATGTGATTTGCAGTGAGGGAGTCGTTTGGCTGTCCCGTCACAGAGCTTACTGCATGCCCTCCTTGTAAATATGCTTCTGGTTGCAAGGGCTGAGGAGCAGAAGGCAGGATGTGATGTTAGACCTATCACTCCCTTGAAGCTTCTCTTAATGTGTCCTTAGTTTTACATTTGGTGATTTCTCAAGGATTAAGTCTCATATTACAGAAAACAAGAAAAACACACACTGATGGATATTAAAATGTAAATAATTTTGTTTGTATAAGCTATATAATTTATTCTAAATATTGTTCTGTATAGCTATGGCATATTTTTAAAATCTCATCTTTTAGAACTTAAACGGTCTTCAATATCCTTTGCCTTACTGATTTTAATATCAGAGGCTTTTCACTATATGTATGTTTTTCAGAGACTCTAAATAATTTTTATTTGGTAAGGTATTTCAATGACTCTTAAGTTAAAAAATGTATTATTTGGACTATATACTCCAGATAGAGGATGTCAGATAGCTGTGTAGATATTTAAAGTTAGAAAGGACCATTCTAATCATCTAGCCAAACTTTATGCATAGCTCTAACCAGAGAATTTCACCTGATAATCCCTAAAGCTGAGGGAATTATTCTTCCTTACTGTATTAGCAAACATTATTAGGCCTAAGAACCTCTGGTAGAATTTGTGCATATCTTTATGAAAGACTTTGCATCTCAATTTAAAGATGATTTAAAGATGAGGTTTGCTTCCCTGGTGCCAGCCTATCACACTGCTGCAGGCAAGCATGCAGGCAGTGCAGTGCACATGGTATCATAATTAGCAGAAAATATGATGGTACTTTCTCTTATACACTGCATCTTTAAATGGAGGAGCCTTCCCTGGAAGCTCAGAACCCTGTTTTCTTTGTCTCTCTTGGCTGCTTCTTTTCTCTAAAATGCCATTGATATGAAAATGCAATTTCTCTTTGCTCGCTGCACATGAAATGCCCATTGTGTCATAGCTCTCCTGCCACTCCCGCGTTCACTGCAAAGCCCTCTTCGTTTCTCCTTTAGGTCTCCCCACAGTCCCTCTAAACCTACAACAACAACAACAGGGGGAATGTATTCAGGTAATCATGTGGTCCTCTGCCACTCTGTGGCCTTGCTGCCCTGCAGAGGCACAGACACAGAAGCATTTTTCTGCACTGCTGCCTGCTGCGTTAGGCCACATCTGGAGTGCCGGAGAGAGCGTGTAGCCCCCAGGCCTGACTAGGGGCACCTCAGATGCAAAGTGTTGCTTAGTGGCAGGCGATGAGCTAACTAAGCTTCAGGGATGCTAAATTAGACTTTGGGGGATTTGAAGTAAGGAAGTAAGGTGATGCAAAATCATTCTTGGGTAAGGGAAGCGAATAATCGTTACATGATTTCAGATTAGCAAAAGAAATCAGTGAATTAAAAGTGAAACTTTAAAATACCACTTTGCATGCTGTGTGCAGTAAGCTGCATTCTGCTCTCCCATCTATTTTATTGCACAGTGATGCCATTGAGGCATTACTTTGCTGTAGTTTTCCTGATTTATACTCAGCTAAGATAAACACAAAGCTCAGTGTCTTTTCAAGTCATCCATCTTTGTTTATGGAGAACTACTTTTGAGAGAAACAAGTCAGTCATGCGTAAAGGAAGTCATAATCTGACTGTAAGATCTGCAGTGGCACATTGTGTCATTAGCTCCTGAATAGTCTGTTTTATAGTACAAATGAACTGAAACATATGATTTTTTTCAGCTTTAAAAAAATATTTTTTAAAACAGGCCAAACTATGTCAGTAATTTAGAATGTTTTTTTCTAACATTGCTCACATTTTCGCTGTGTATGAAAATGTGTGCTGTCCTGGTGTATTTTCTACAGATATGAGCTGTGTCTGTTAAAACTGGACTATTTGTTAAGCTTGAGCAAAATATGTACCAAAACCATGAATTACTATGTTTCTAGAGGCCTTGGTTTTATTTTTTTTCCAAGGTTTTGAGGTAGGTTTCATAGGTCATTTTCACTAAGAAGACTACAGCAAGCCTGCAAGACCTAAGAGATAAGTTGTGAGCTCTTTAATACAGGAGTCTTGTTTAAGTGAATCACATTTTCTCCCTTGGTGTGTTTCTTTTGCGTTGCTTCACAATCATGGGAGGAATGTAAAATTACGTATCCCATGTATGTGCTATCCTAAATTGGTGCTGTTTTAGGATGTACCCAAGAACAACACTTTTCATTCTGTAAACAGCAAGTGCTGAGCCAAAAAAGAGACTAAAATCATTTAGGTTTCTTTTTATACTAGTACACTTCTGATTGTGATTAAGTGATGAGCTGAAAGTTACATTATTTATTATTTGATATTTTAATTCAAATCAGGTTTCATAATTCACCCACAGAAAAAATGATTTATTAAAATCAAAAAGAACAACAACAAAAACCAGAAATGCTCCAGGATCAGCTAAGTGATCTATAAAAACCTTATGATTTTTCTTACCTAGAAATGTTTCATTAAAGGGCATATTGTACCCTGTAATTGAAGAGCCATTTCCAATTTGTGAGATCATTTTAAAGTCGCTCCATTTTTGCTGCACATTTCTTGCTTGCAAACAGTGTTGTCCACGTATTTGGGATTACTTTTCCCTGGAGCTCCAAGTTACCTGCTGTATCTTTCCATCTTTTATTCTAAGAGACTGATATGACATTGCTTTCCCTTGTGGTAGATACCAGCTGCCATGAGATCTCCACCTTGCCTGATGACTGTCTGTGGTTTCCTTCCAACAGCAGCATCTTCCCACTTACTTCCTTTACGAGTTGTCTTTGTCCTGACTCGGTGCTCACTCAGTGTTCATACTTGACAATACTCCAAGACAGTAACCTCTTTCTTTGTCTTATCTGTACTTCAATAAAATTTATCTAATGGTTATCATCATCATATATATGATTAATTCATACATACAGTTTTATAGAGTTTTCTTTAGAGATTATCTTTAGATCTTATATAGTTAATTTGTCCACATACTTCCATTTTGATGTTAAGAAACTAATGGTAATTTCATGCTGTTGACAAGCAAAGTTTCATTGAAAAGCTGTACTAATCGTAGTGATATCCACCATTTAACCTGAATCTGTTTTTTAGATTTGAAGTCTGAAGCGCTACAAAGTCAACTCAGTTTCATGAAGGTGTTAATTTCCTCAAGAACTTTTAAGAATATCTATAACTTTAGGATTTATTTTTATAGTTCTTTTCTTTTAACAAATATATGCCAAGCTTTATCCCAGAGAAACTGAGCAAGATTAAACCTCAGATTGATAAACAAAGTAGGTAACACTACTGTTGGATACAGCAGTGGGGTACAGCTCACGTTCCATAGTTCTTTATTATCAAAGGTGTTCATTTATAGTGTATTTCATTGTTCTTTTGAGAATTTTCCTTTCTTTTTTTAAAAAAAAATCTGAAGTCAAAGGTAGTGAAATGATCTGTTTTGCAAGCAGACTATACAATAACAGATATTTCAAGTTAAATATCTGAAGTCCTTCCTAAATGGAGCCCTGATTTTTATGGATACTAACTTGCTTTAGATTCTGGAGTTGGAAAATGCTAAGAATTTTAGAAAATGTAGGAGTAGAATTAGATGCCTATCCTTAGGTACTTACTTTTGAAAAATGTGGCCATTAAAGTTAAATATTGGTCACAGATAAAGTATAGAAAACATATTGCTATTACTCTATTTCCTTTACTGGCTTTAGATCAGGGCCTACATTTGTCTTCCTGCTCAGCCTGACAGTGAGTTGTAATGGTAAGACTAATTATAATAATAGATGCAATAGTGGCTTTTCAGCACTGGATGGATTTTTTCAGTAACTTATTGAGGTCACCAATTCCTTTCATGCAGGCTATGAATAGAAGAGATTTTCCAACACTAACCTAGAAGAAAAATAGTCTGTGATCTGTTAGCAATCCATAAATCTACTCTGTCTCCCAGTTCTTGCTAAGTGACTGATACGCTGTTTAAAAAAATAAGGGATATAGCGAATGTAGAATCAGTTAGAATCAGTCGGAGGTATAGATTATATTTATTATATTTATACTTCATAATATCACCTACTGTATGCTAAAATTAGTGTTAATGATTCCCTTGTTATAGTTTCCAAATACAGAAATTACACAGGTATGTATTTTATTTTCAACAAATAAGGCACACGAAGAGATGGTAATCAGGATGCATTAGCCTTTTAAAAACTGAAATTAGTGTTATCACAGAGTGCTAAAGTATTTGATTCTCCTGGTAGTGTCTCTTATGGTACGGTGTCACATTGTAGCTTATTAGTATCTTGGTGCAGCTGGAGCTGATCGTGTGTATTTGAGGTTCTACTAGTGGGAATGCTAAAGGACAGAGGTTTGTGTGTGGATTTTGGTACATATGATAGTCAATTTAGGAAATGTTTGATTATCTAAAGGAACCAGAAACAATCTGACTGTGTAAGAGCAAATGCCAGTCCCTTGTGGCCAGTGGGAATATTCTGGGAAATAAAATGGCAAGACATAAGAGAAGAAACTGGCAGAGTGCCAGGGTGACTTCTGAGTCTTGCCATACACTGGCCAGAATTGCTGTACTCTGCAGTCTTCAAAGAGAAATCTTGAGATGCCTGAGGGGTGAAGTATTTCATTTGTTTTGGCGGTAGTGGCAGACTGGGCAGGGAATTCCAATGTGAACGGCCTTATGGCTAAGAAGCAGCTAATTCTTATAAATCTGCACAAGTGTCTTTCCGTACCTTCTTAATTTCAGAGATTTCTATGGAACCTAGCTTAGACAGGATACAAAAAAAGTGACACAAGAAATAAAAATTAACAGGCATACCTGCAGTCTTTCTGTGTAGGACTCTGTAGGTGTGCAAGGTAAGGCACTCTTATCCATGCGAGAGGAAATTCTCCCTCCTCTGCTTTCTTGGTGACCATTGTTCTAATGTCACTACTCTTTATGGCTACAGGCAGGAATAGTCTTACAGTAGTATTACTACTTACTGTATTGCTACTTACTGCTATAATATCTAAATGCTATGGAGGAAAATATGAGGTATCAGAGTGGGAAAGAGACAGTGTACCTAAGCTGCCTTTTGAAGGGCATCTTAATCTCGTGGTTGTGCTGTCCATCCAAACAGTCAGGTAGACCCTGCTGCAGTTACGGACTGTCCTTAGGATCAAGACTGCTTGGGCATCATGAGCAGGAAGATGTGGCATCAGGACACTGTTTGGGTGGCTTAATAGGCTGCCAGAGCACAGTGCCATGCGCAAGTAGAGTTGTAAATGACATTATAATCCTCGTGTCCTATTTTTCATACAAGTTCTTGAAAGCCCAAGTATTAAAATCATGATATGTATTCACTGAGTGACATTTCACATGCTATTTTAAAAAAGCAAACTGTAATTTGGTGAACATAAAGAAACCAGCTGCAACTTATTTTTAATAAGTAAAGTAAATCTAAAATTCAAGATTAATCCTTGAGATGCACATACTGCATAGCCAGTGTTCTGAATACAGTCACACTTCCTTACAGCGAAACACTAAAAATAGCAGTGGTAGTAGTGTATGTCATGAGTCATAAATCAATAAGAATGTTCTGTAGGACATTTTATTGATTTTGTGCAATTAAAGTAAAACATCTATTTTGGACCTCTTGAGCATCTGAAAAAGGTAGTGCTTTTGTCAGTGGATTGTATTTTGGATGTAGAGTTCATTCAGTGCTGGTTATATTAAAGAAGGATAGTCTTTATTTTGCATGTTTGCTGGTCCTTAAGAAATAAGGGAATCTGTTTAAGAGGAAGAAGTTAGGCACAAACAAAAAGTATTTAGTCAAATACAATTTTTAAGAGAGTCACTAATAACAAGCTTGACATTTAAATTGCAAATGTGACAATTTTTTAAAGTGCAAGGCATCAGTGATAAGAATATTATGTATAGTAGTGTTTACAGACTCAATGTACAATTGAAATGTGACTGAAGCAAAGATGAGTCTAGCTGCATGTGTATTAATCAAACTCCTTGCTTTCAAAAAGATGAGAGGAGCCACTGACACCATGTGGAAAACTTGAAAAGTGCTTTGTATAGAAACAGTTTTCTTTCCAAATTGATTGCTTGTTATGTCTTTTTCTTTCTGATTTATCCATTGTTAATGGGAGAGAGTGAAGAGGGAATGGTACTACCTGAAAGTATAGTCTTTTCAGGTGGAAATGCTGCTTCTTGTGCTAGTTCCGTACTTACCTCAAAGGACCATGGAGCAGGAATGACTGGGTTTGGATTAAAAGGACTAATGTCAACAAAGTCCCACCTTCAGTTCTGTGGATCTGTGAGCCATGGGATGCCATTAACAGCAGAACAGACCATGCTTTGAGGAAAAAATATAGACAGAGAAGTCTATTAAATATATCTGTGGGTATTATTTGATTATAATAGCTGATGTTTCTCATCATGGGCCATATCCCTAGCTGTATGGCCAAAGATCTGTAAATATAGACCAAATACGTTCCTTATCTTTTGGAAAGTTGGAGGGAAAAGCACAAGAATTCTTCTTTTCTCAATGCCTTTTTTTTTTGTCTGATTGAAAATGTTTCTGTGAATAAATTTTCTCCTTCCTCCTAATTTCATAGTGTTATTTAGACCATCACAGTTATTTAGTACAAGATTTAGCACTACCTTGAGAAAGAAAATACTATCAAATGGAGAATGAACTAGAGGCAAGCTACAGGAGGGAAAGACACTCCTAAGGAATTAAACCTGTTTTCACTCAATATTCCTAGAGATAAAAATGTCCCTGATAATGCATTAGGTGAGACAAGAAACACAGATGCACAGAGAAAATGACTCAGAGGCATTGTTGTCTCTAAAAAGAATAGTTTTGAAAGCACTGAAACACTAACAGCTTTCTAACGCTACGGTGTCTCAAGAAAAATGTTCACCATTGCTGTCATAAATAAAATGTTTGTTCCTTCCCTCACTGAAAGATCTGTTTAACAGATTCATGATGTATCATTCCTTTTCATGACAAAAGCATTTGAGTGGATTTTTTGAAAGATTTGTTGAGACATTCAGTTCACCTCTGAGAGGAAAAACTGTATTAAAATTCTTTGACATCATCTGTCCAACGTTTTCTTCAGTGAAGTAGTTCTATTTTGTCCCAGTATATATGTGTGCATTAAAACTAGCATGTTTCATTTTTTTTGTGTAATTAAATTGTCTTTCATTATCAAACTCATTTATAATTAAGTGTGACCCACTAGAGTCTTTTCCTGTGCTGTCAGTAGCAGGTTTTAATTATGATACCTCTCGTGTGAGTTTTGCTTGTTATATCCCTGTGCTCTCCTATACTTTATTCAGAATATTCTTAAGTTACTGGAATAAAGTATGTAATTAATAAAATACTAAACTACTGTTAAGCACCAAACATCCACAGAATGTCAATCCATTCTCAGCATTTCCAGTTTACTTTTTAATAACTCGAGTTCTTAATGGGAGATGTTTGTTGCATCGCAGAATCATTTGAAAGGGAATGAGTTTCCTTTATTAAGCAGCATAACTTTTGTGAAGACAAACTGAGAACTATTTTAACATTTAGCTGGGGAGTTCACAGGTAGGCCAGAAAAAGCTGAGGATCAAAAGTTGTTACACCCTCATAGTATGCAATTGCACATGTGATTGTCCCATACAGATGTTCAGTATTTTATGTGAGATGAGTAAGCAATCTCTGTGTAATGTCAATGTCAAATCAACTCTATTGATTTCAGTGCTTATTTCAATGCGATATTTCTATTGCTTATTTAATAAGAGTTCTATCAGTCTGTTAGTGCTCAGGAGCCTGTGTCATAAAATCATCTGTAGTAATTGAAGTAAGCCTGTAATTGAGTGAGCTGTGGGATGCAGTATCTTCTTGCTTTTTGAGGTGTTTTTTGTGTAATAGCAATGAGAGGTTCTGACAGGTAAATGTTAACATCATTGTGGAGTTGTACACACTGTTTTCACCGATCTTGTTTTGTTTCCATTGGAGTCCAACCCTCCAAATTAGGTTGACCTGAAGGGCATGTACACCTAATCAGATCCCATTTAAAGACCTGAGAAATCCTTGCAGGTATAAAAGGCCACCTGTTTGTGGTCAACTGCAGAACTAGGGCTTTGCTGAATATACCAAGGATTTAAATCAACAGGGCATTCCACCGTGATTTTTTTTAATAAAATGTTATATTCACTGTAACAAAAAGAGAACTTTTATAATCAGAACTGTTAGGCACTCAGAACTGAGGACACTGAAGAAGAGGTTATCTTTCTTTTACTTTTTAAGCAGTAGCTGAGATTCCTGATTTTGTTGCACAAAATCCTTATTTATAATGTTTCAATATATATTATGCTCTGAAAACCCTATTTTTGGGAAGCTATTCATTTGAATATTACCTGTTGTGAGCTGACCTTTGAAAGATACTCAACTTTCCATTTTCCAATAGGTTTTAACTTACATATCATCTTTATAGCTCTGTTAAAATAAAAATTCAAGGTGAACTCAAGAACTATACTGCAAGAGTTGTAGAGATGTTGTTGTGACATTGGGAGCATTTTCCTTTATAATCTATACGATACAAAATATCTGAAGATCTACATAAACATTTCAGTAACACCAGCATCAACGTACTCAGTTTTGTTAGTTATTTTCTGCCCAAGTTTGCCAGAGACAGTCCATTTCCAGAGACTCATCATTTATCATTCCGTGTCAGTCCACTATGTAAGTAGCTACTTACTGCTCCTCATTCAATATTTAGGGAACTTGGCTTTTCATTTAGCAAGCACCTGAAGTGTAAGCTGGCACTCCGAATCCTGTGACTACACGGAGAATTCGGTGTAGTATTATGAAAAACTATATGCTAGGTTGCTCCAGGGCCTAACCACCTATATTGTAACTTACATTTAGGATACTCTGACATGTATATTAGAGGAAGTAATATAGCCTCAGCTACTAAGAAACCCCATTTTTGTTCTTTTACTAATTCCATTGAAACAACATGCTATGACACATAAAGTGACTGTAAAAAGCTTAAGGCAAAGGGTGCAAAAGAGTTCCACTTACTACCAAAATTAATTTCCCTATAAAATTACCTGATTAGATGGTATGCACATAGGGTGGTGAGGAGGGATGTTCTTTTCATGCCAGTTACTTGAGTTAGAATTAAAGAAGGATTTGTAAAAGTTTGTATAGAAGACTGGACTCCTCAAAGCAAACCATGACACAGTTTCTGTGTGCTTCTTTATCAGTGGCCCTTCAACTTTCCAGTCGAGAGCCACGTGCTTCTCACGTGCTATCTGTGCGCTCCAGACTCCTCTGTTCCCTTCCCAGGTGTTTAAAGAATAACACTTGGTGTTTTCTTTCTTGTGTTAGATGTATGTGTTGGACTGAAAAGTAAGTTTAGCCCACAGTTAATGTCTCACCACATACTATGTGACTCCATTTAACTAATCATGACCAGTAAGTCTCCCCCTCTGTTTCCCTTTGGAATGAGCACATCAATTTCCTAACCTCCATCCTCCTCCTGGGAATACAGTAGCTTCCCTGAAAGTGTATTCTAAGACATACATGAAAAGGGCAGATACCTTATATCCCCCAAAGGGAAACCAGTTGCTTCTGGAAGTTACATAGTGTGTATCAGGTCCTCCTAAACAACATGTCTTGAAGTTATTGGCCAGGCCAACTCAAAGGAGGCCTGGGAGGAATGAGCTTGGGGAAAGAGGGAAACAGAAAGGCTGGAAGGGGATCTGTTTTTCCCCTTATTTCCTTTCCATTCAAGCCAGGGTAAGCTGCCCTGTGCCTAAATCCAGTACAAACCTTGAATCTTCTGAAACAAGAATATAGGCTGTTTAGGCAAGACCAAGAGCTGGCACTAGGGGTGGTTCTGGTCACTGACTGTGATGTCTCCGTGGGATGGTCAATTATGGTGCTTCTGCATTCCTTGGAAGTTGTCTGTATCTCTGATGATGAGCATAGTTAAGCAGAAAGATACTGTTGTGCAGACTGTAGATACACCCTAACTTCAGACAGTGGGTTTTAATCAAATGTTCTGTATTTCAGCCCTGATAGAGCACTGAAAAGACCCATTTCTAAAGATGAAAAGATGAGTGCTATAACCCAAGTAAGTTCTGGGAAGATTAGCAGTAAAAGTGTAGAACAATGAAGGAGATAAATATTACTCGAGCTGGGCAATGTTGTTGTTATATTGCTTTTCTTCTTCTGGAATCTAAAAAGATATTTGGAAATAACAGTAGGAAAATTACAGTAGAAAAATATGCTCAAAGGGTTTCTGCACATCTCCTTTCTCTAGTGACTAATTTCAATAATTACCTGCAAACATACAGATTTGTATTTGTGCCTTCAGATATCTATGTTTAACCAAGCTTTAATTAATTAAATATGAATATGATTATTCATATTGACTTTCAGTGGTATTCTTCTAAATATACTGGTACCAAAGGCGTTAAATATGAAATTATAATGGAAGTTTAAGACTTTTGTTTATTTTAATAAAATTCATCTTATTCTTTTGAAACCATTACTATCAAAATGTTGAGACATTGGAACAACTGAGTTTAAAGGACAATAAACACATCTGAATCACAGCCCAGTTTAATATTCCTACATGCAGGCTCAGGTGTCTGAAAATATAGGTTTGTATTTAAATGCAGTCCAATTTATGTCATAAACGGATAAAAGCTCACAACTCCCATATTCTGCCAGTCATGCAGATTTAATGACAACTTTTGAAAATGATAGCTTAAAGCAATGCTAGAGAAATACCTTTTATGGGATTATTTTAAGGCAAGCCATGCACATGCAGTCACATGAGCCCACTGGCACTTCAAGGCAGTAGCTTGGTAGAGGTCAGTGAGACTGCTCAAGTGTGCAGGGTTTGAGCATGTCTAAGAGAGGTCTCAAGGAAGGGTTCTTTGCTCCCTAGTGCCAGATTTGTCTACTGCCAGATTTGTCTACTGCCAAGTCATCTGGCAGCTGATGCTTGATGCAGAGCAGGAACACTACATTTCTGCCCATTCAGTCACAGCAAACATTGCAGAGTTCCTGGATGGTTTTAGGATAAGTTAGAACTGCATAAGGTTAGAGTTGCCTGGGCAGCCAATGCCTGGTCTGCCAAAAAAGCCTGCCACTAAAATTTAACCCATCAAAAACATTTTAACACATTTGAAATGACAAAGTGAGTTAATACTGGATCAGCACTTTTGTATTATGGTTGTGGCATTTTTGATCTGGTGCTAGAAGCCCTAAAGCTGGATTTACTTTATCACTGAACCATATCTGTGAGTCAGCAGTAACACATGTGGCTTTTCTATTTTGAAAGTCCAGTCAAAACCACTGATACCTGTTTTATTCACTTCTAGAACACTTGCAAAGATACCAGCTGATATTTTCTAGTAACTGATATAAATACATTTACTCAGTAAATTAGAAGATTTATGAGAAGCTTTATCTTATGTTAAATTAAACTCTTGTTTATCCAATAGACTAGAATTGCTGCAAGTCATTCCAGTCCATTGGTTAAGCACATAATTACATATGTAAGAGATAAAGATATAGTAGAGGTATCGTGGAGGAAGCTTTTTAGCTGCTGTAAATTGTCACAGATCCATTTGGAGTACATTTGTGGTATCTTAAGTTTTAATCAATATTGTGCATGTATTTATGGTCTAGACTTTTCTAATATTTACATTAAATGAGAAATAATGCTATTAAACTAAATATTAAAGAGGAAATTTATCTTTGAATTTATTGTGTGATTAGTAGCTGTTTAACTGTACTTAATACTGTATTGATTTTTGTGAGAATACATATGAATACAATTATTCTTCTCCCTAAGTGTTTGTCAGAATTGGGTTTTAAATGTAACCTAAAAGAAAGCTTCTGTAGGCTGTAAGAAAAGCAATTTCTGATCCCAACTTTCATTGTAATTTTGACAATTTTGAATATCAACATTTAGAAATTAGCCTTCTATGCTTAATGTGCATATTTATTACTCAAAAATAATGGGATTTGATTAATTGTACTTTGTTCTCAATACCATTAATAAGACTAATCATATATCATTCTCAATATAGTTAATAGGACTTAGTGAGTCAACTGATTTCTGAATGTGACACTCATTAAACATGAAATCCAACACAGTTAAAATAGTGATTGCTCACCATAGGTGAAATATACCCATAAACTATAGTCGTGCAAATTCTTGTTCTCTTTTTGGGTTCTTTTTCTGGGATCTTGTGGCAGCTTGTGTTACCTGCCATGATATGCAGTTGCTGGAATCTGAAATGAGATGAGTTAATGGCATTGCATTATCTGATGACAAATGCATTAGCATATGTCACTGCTCTCACTTATAATTCAAGTCTCTGCTTATTTGGTACTCATTGCAAGGGAAAATCTGCAGGGTTTTATATTTCCATTTCTTTACAGATGTTTTGTACAGCTTTATAAAGCTGAGCAATGCATTTCAAATGAGAGACTAATTTGTGTGTTCTAATAGCTATACACAGATTTATTGTCTTAAATTATTTAAAATCATCTTTGTCAACCTCATTGGTATGACCTGCAGTATGTAATTTTTCATATTAATTATGAATTGCATCATTTTTCTCTCTACTAAAATGAAAAATTTAGATAACCATTCTATGCTCTTTTTGAACAATTTGCTTTGCAACTTATTTCATTAATTAAGTGTATAGAGACAATTTTTATTGCACTTTAGTCTGAGTGAAAGGTTTGTAACAGTAGAAGGGCACCTTAGGGACCCCTGATCTTACGGAGCCTCCCAGGACAGAGGGTGAGGCAGGGCAACACTACAGCCCTTGTGAGCAGCAGCTCTGCGTTCCCTGAGGAGCAAGGGAGAAGGTGGCTTCAGCTGGCCCTTCAGGGTGCTGCCAATAACAGGAATGACTGTTCAAACACCGGTCAGCACTGAGCTGGCAGTAATACAGTGGTTGGCAGGCACTGTAACCTGTCCAACTGCTGGGTTTTAATTCTGTTCTGTATCTCTTAAACTCAATGCGACAGACATGAGAGATTTTTACTGAGAATTAGGAAAGGGAGATTCCCCCGACTGTAGCGAGTCGGGGCCAGCAGTGGGTGAGGGCAGGAATCTTGTTCACTGCATAAAAGTTGGAAAGAAGCAAAGGGAAGATAAAGTGGGAGAAATGAATAAACAAACAGATAAATAATTGTCCTGGGGGGAGACAATAATGTAGCGTTGATCTTTCAAAGTAAAGATCAGGAATTTGTGAGAAGCCATAGGTGGGGGAGAAGTTATGGCCAGAGAGTCCGTTAAAGAAGACGGTGTAATTGTCACAGCTTAAGAACAGGGTATAATTGCCTTGTCAGTGTGTCAGTTAGTGAAAATGGCTGTATTAAACTGCATTTAATTTATAAACTACACAGTTCGAATAACAGGTTTAACAGCGAGTAACTTAAAAGTGACAGTTTCTTCATAACAAGATGCATGTATTTACCTTTAACTTAATCTGTTTTGTTCATTCTACAAATGAAATGATAAGACCTACATTCACCCTACCTAACTTTAAGCATTTAACTGATACATTAGGTTAGATTCAATACCAAATTTAGGTAATTAATTGATTATTAGTAAAGCAGTCATCTTCAAGGAAGTGCCTAAATTCCCTAAGTTTCCAAGAAATAAAAGCCTGAATAGGAAGAATTTGTCCTCCCAGCACAAATGCTTAATTTTTTCGAAGGTATTATATCTTTCCATTGCCATCATAAGAAACCCAGCCACTCTTCTTGAAAAAGCAGGGTTACCCTGCACCAGAAATCTAGGCACAAGCAGGTTTCTCGTCATGCAGACTATATTTCAGCATTAGTCACTTTTATTTCCCTTCTATATATTTCCCATCTGTAATCAATAAAGAAAGATCTCTAAGAGCATGGTCTGAGATGTCTAAGATCTCACAAACATAGAAGGAGCTAAGGAAGATAACTAAAGTTAGGTGTTATGAATCCAGGCCTAAATAAGAATTATATAACTGAGGTAGGTGACTTATTAGCTTCTTACTATCTTTGTAAGTATTCATATCTATGAAGATATGGTTTGGATAAATTTGTGTTTTCACTATATGTATGTGATTCCTATTTTATAGGATTTATTGCTAAGGCTATGTCCACTCCTATGTTAAATACCTGCCAGCATAAAATATATTCAGCTAATTTACCCATCATCAGCTGCCAAATTCCAATTTTTATACAGCTTTAGCAAATGCAGTTCAAGTATTTTCCCTCCCCAAGAAAGACATTCAAGAAGACACAATGCAGCAGTGGTGAAAGTTCAATCATTATTATTCACCCATTTTTCCTTGCGTTATACTTTCAGACTTTTCTTTTTCCCTATAGTTCTTTTTCTTTCATTTTACAATAGTAACTGATGAGGACTCTCCATTATAGGCAATTGTGGAACAGCTTTTTCAGGGCTGACCATACAGTGTTTGAATTAATTGGCAATTGTTAATATCTGCCTTCCCTGAGTTGGGTTAAAGCAATCTGCACTGCTCAGGGTTGTTATACAGGGCAAACACAGCATCGTAATTGCAGAAAATAAATACAAAGAATGTAGAATGTCTTTAGACTGCAGACAAAAAAAGGGACACTTTTCTATGTATCTACTGTGATATTTTGAAACATCTAAAACTCTATCATTTTAATTTGACATTTGGACTTTGTCAGAGTTGTTCCTAACTTGTTCCTTGTAGTTTAAGTTTTTTTAAAAGTTACCACTGCAATACTTTTCATACATGTTCAAGTTATTAGCCATGTAGGAAATACCGTGTTAGTTAACATTCTATAGATTGAACCTGATTAATTAAGCTTCCTCCTGAGTGCTTAACAGGGGAAGATACCCTTCACTACCATCGTTTGGTGTGTTGAGGAGATGAAGGAAGAAAGGTAGAACAATTTGCCTGTTGTCACAGAAGGTCGGTGTCAGGCCCAGAAAAGAACCTTATGTCTGCGTTTCAAGCTAGGGCCTGGTGTACAGGACCACAGTAACATTTAGCTTCCTTACGTTCTGGAAATTTTCTGAAGAAATCTGGTATTCTTCTAATTCTGTATAAAATACATTTATGTACCCTTGGTTTTGCATGATGTTGAACACGCTCTTCACCCATTGACTTGTTGCACCTATTGAGCTCTCAGCATCCATTAGATGAAATCCTTTCTAATTATAAATGTGGAATGAGTCAGCCTGTTCCAGTCATGATAAATGAACCTGATTAAATATTTTGTGTCAAATATAGCACAGTGGAAAGGAAAGTTAAGAATAAGTGAATTGAAGGGCTGCATAATTACAAAGAGTGGTTGGTGTTCATTCACTTCAGGGAAGTGACTGTGCAGCAACATAAGTTCTCTGACGTTAGGAGGAGAATTACAAAAATGTTACAAGCTCTTTTCTTTGCTGAAAAAAAATCAGTCTGGCAGCGCATGTGTTTTGCTTTCTGGCCTCCAGATACCCTCTGAGCTCTGTGTAGTTTTGTTGCACATGCCTCAGACCTTAAAGGTGAACTGAGTGACTTCAGTGACCTCCCTAGACCTTGACTAGAGGGTTCACGATTCCTCTACTAGAATTGCCACCTACGTGATAACCCAGAATTCTGAACAAAAGGCAGCTGAGGCAGATAAATAGCAGAGGAAATATTTAATAACTTAGAAGAACTTGAATCCATTCTCTATAATGGATATATATTATATCTGGATTATATTTATAATTGATTCTGAATCTTAAATGCTTGATTTTATTATTCTGAAAGTTTATTAAACACAGGGTTTTTTAAATCTGATAAAATTCTACTTACAGTTCTGATTGTGAATGGCAGTTTTATAGTACTTTTCTTGATTAAGAAAGATTGTTGTTTGTAAAAAGAAGGTTATTGTTTGCTTTTCAGATTTCCAGGGAGTTCTAATATATCCTGGCAAATAGGCAGAAGAGGAGAGAGAAGAAAGGAGTAGTGTGTGTTTTACTGTTTTGAAGAGATTTAATAAATGGAAGATTTTCTGTTGCACAGGCTAAAATTTATAGGGCTGTTGGAAAAGGTTTACTGCACAGACTGAAAATTTGATTCCTTTCTGGGATGATCTGTTGTAATACTTTCTGCTATAACTACACTCCATGTTGCAATATGCAACATATTTTTAGTATAACTACCAGGGGAGAACTGCAAAACTGGCAATTAACATCGCCTATGTTTCAGATGAAATATCAATAGCACAAAAATCTACAGTCACACAAAGACTCATCCAGGAGCTTGACTTTGCATACACCATTAAAATATTGATGCATACACCATTAAAGCATTCAGGCTTTGCAAGGGCTGCAGAATAAGCATTTGTTTAAGTCCTGTCAGGATCGGGCATGCAAGAACGCAGTGAGTAAGTGAGGGCTTTTGTCATTTAGCCAGTCTAACATTTTCTTGACCTGACTGCTTGAGAAACCACTATAAATTGAGTCATATAACACAGGAGAAAACGCAGTGCATGCTACACTCAGAGACTGTGCTTTTCAGAGGGGCTTCTTGGAGAGCAGGGTGCTCCGCTGCATGGGGGACAGCCTCCTCCTGCAGCACCGTACTCTGGCCTTTTCCCACGGCACCACTTCACATACCTGCACAGCTCCTTGACAGGCAACAGACAAGCTCCTCCATGGCATCTGCTGATGGGATCTCCTAGCAGGAGAGTAACTCTACAACTGCATGGCAGGTTTGAGAGATGTCAAATGAGTGACAAATAAGGTCAGTATTATGTGTGCTTTTACAGTACTGGAACATGAGTGCAGAGATAACGGATTTTCTACATTCATCACTTCTGACCTTCCAGCATGAGCTCGGTGGCCCATCTGAACTCATTTAGCCATAACTATTATCCATGGCCATGAAAACATCAAGGCCTATTTCTTGGGAAGCCATAATGTTTGCTTCTTGTGGATCCTGGTCACTGCACAGATGAGTGGTACTCAAGTTCCTTTCCAGTGCATAACTTCATTTCAACAAATATAAAATTCACTTCAAAATTTTCTTATGAAAGCTAGGATACTACAAATTTCACTGTGGTTCTCAATTTAAAAAATGTGTTGGTTTTTGAGTTCAGTTTTGTATATGGAGTTTTAGGGTGTCAAATAAAAGTGTCTGTCTTGTGGATTAATGAAATGGCATAAATTCTATGAGATGAGAACAAGTAAGGCTGGAAATACTAGACATAGTTTGTACTGCAGAACTAATTCAGTGTTAAATATGATGAAAATTAGTGTGATATAAAGATTTTTTTTTTTTTTTTTTTTTTTTTTAATATTCCATCTCCACTCCTGATCACATTTTAAGGACACTTTTTTTTAAGGATGCCCATTCCACTAAATTTCAAAGACTTTGTTCACCCAGCAAACTTGTAAGGTAGAAGAATATATTATTTGTAGAAGAATATATTACCTGTAAAATAGAATGTATCAGATCAATTAAAGATTGTTCGGCTTATTATAGAACACACCAAAAAGGTTGTTTGTCTCTCTTAAATAATTGAATTGCATATCTTTTTGGATATGCATCAAGTAACATTTTGAATTCATAAAGTATAAACAAAAATCAATAGAGTAAACTTGCTACTCTGCTTTCTTCAGAGCTTTGTGATTTAATGGTGATCTTGTGTTAAGTTCAAGTTACAAAACATCTCAGAAGAGCAGAATGAACACTCTACTGTCATGTAGGCTTCTTCACAAGAGGTGACAGTATTGTCATCATATCCTAGTTAGCTACTGAATGTGCTATTAAAAACTGATTATTTCCTCTTCTTCATTACTTTTTGGAATTTTTTTTATGCTTTAATGCAAGTAATGTCACTCAGAGGTTGAAAATTTAAAGATACATTTACAGAGAAATGTAACCCAATTTAGATCTTTTCAATTCCCTTTGCTATCATCTAGCACAATAAGAATTATTATTGTATCTATTGCAGTGTACCATAATTCAGGACCCTGAGCACCTTTGCCATATGCTTATCCTGTGTAGCTGGTTAGGCAGTTTGAAGCTTTTTCTTAACTCTTTGTTTTTTCTCAGGTTGATGCCTTCCTTGATTCAGCCCGTAAGTTCTCTGGAAAGCAAGTGTGCCTTAACAGTAGGTGCTCTAAACACAGTCTTTGGAACTGCCTGGACCAGGGTAGTAAATTTGTGGTGCCATCTGAAAAAAAGGAGTACATGTTGATATAAAAGTTAGGTAATCATTGGTCACAGACAGGTCAGCCTTCCTGTCTATTGGGAAGAGTGGATTAATAGAACTGTGATAATAAGGTTAACAGGCTGTGAAGGAGAGAATTGAACAAGCAAGGGCAGAGAGGTCTTATTAGTGGCAGAGAGGACTAGGAGGTTAGGTACATAGTATAAAATATCATTCTACAAACACCTCTGGGTCAGATTCTCCCAAACTAATAAGTAAGTCTGTAGAGCAGAGGACATATATTTAAGTTTTTTCTCATCAAGATTTTTTTCAAAGTAATTCTGTTGGAAGGCATTGTGCTTCCAGAATTCCTTGCTCATGTAAGGACTAAAAAGAGAGTGCTGTAGGAATTTATAAAGAGTAAAACATAATCTGAAGATTTTAAATATATTTGTAATTACAAAAAGAATGAGAATCTAGAATGAACAGCCAGGAGGAGCAGAAGGGTCATTTTGCAAAGCTTACTGTTCTGTACCTGAAAGCTTGATCAGTTTATGATGAGGCATAATTAATCGGCCTGGTGAACTCCAGCGGTAGGAAACTGGGTTCAAGGACCTGAGCAATTCCATATCTTCTCTTCTGGTGGTAGTTGGTCTGCCCTTTTGAACAAACTCTTTTGAGTCCTTGCATCAGGGAACATCCAATAAAACAACACTACCAGGATCTTTCTGCTGGTGGCTGCCTAAGAGAGCCTCCCCAGAGGGAGTCACTTTGGCTCCATAATGCCTCATACTATAAGAATGTTTCAGTGTAGAGATCTGTTTCTGTTACCAAATCAGGAATGACTGTGGTTTATCTCTCTCTCAGGTACCTATCATGAAAGATTTTGGACACTTTAAATTTCTTCCTTGGTCTTCATGATGCTCCTTTTGGTATCATTTTGGTTGTTTTACAATGGAGGAAATGAGACAGAAAATTTTCTGCAGAATATAATGTAGTGCCATTTGTCTTGTTAATGAAGGTTTTTGCCTGGACACATGCACTCTGTTTCCAAGAAGAGCTAGTTAGACTGGGCAGAAGTCTATGCCCTGTGGTAGATACTTCCACGATAGCTTTGTTAAGAGCTTAGATATTTTGGCAAAGTAGTGAGCATATATTGGTGAGCATACCTAGAAAGTCCACATGACATTCTTACTCACAGAAGAGAAGACACTTGACACTGGCTTTTTTGAGTCATCAAACCACTGCATTATTTCAGATTTATACCTATACTTGCTCTGCTTAGATTCAAAACATTTCACAAACATATGTCCTGAAAGCTGTGAGGAAACTGCCAGCAATTACGTGGCTTCCTTGGTTAGTGAAAAAACAGTGAAAATTAACTGAGACTCCTATCAGCTGTGATTGTCAGCACCTCTCTCAGTGTTGGCAGTCTACTAGCAATGCTAAACCAGTCTGTAATCTGGCTGTGGCCCAAGAAAACATCACTCTAAACATGTGATCTTGCTATCCTCTTTCTTATCTTTTATACTTAAGTAATTTAATTGCCTTACTTATTCTCTAAACACCCCAGGACCTTTGGAATTTGTTTTTATTTCAATTAAGTTGATGCATGCTCTTCTAACAACTAAGGACAAATATACATACTTTTAGCTATATCAGTAGAATTCAACACACTTCATCAAGAGTTGTTAATATGCATAGAGGCTCTGACAAACAAAGGTATTCTGAGCTGATTCTCTTCTTTCCTCCCAGATGGATTCTGCAAAAGTTGGGATGAGTGAATGGTTCTTCCTACTAGGCATCCTCATTTCAGTATCCCATGACTGAATCCTATTAATCTGAAGTTTTTCTGGTATTGCTATGTCAACTATTGTTATTATAAAACAGAGAGAACTTTTTTCATAATTAGCACTCACCTGTGTCTTTGGAACCATCATTGTTTAGCATTTTACATATAAATATCTTTATGAATGTGTATGTATGTATAGATGTATGTGTGTATAGGTATATATGTGTGTATGTGTGTATTTGACTAATATGATTTTTCTCTGTACTAAATCATAGGCATATCTTCTGCTTTCCCTCTTTTCTCCTTAGTTTTCATACCTGTCCATTGCAACTCCTAACACCCAATTCCTAACTAATCTTTCTGTTTCCCCCTAAAAAACATAAAATCCAATTCTGTCAAGACAATTAAAATATCAGTAAAAACTTAGGTTTTGTCTTAGCTGATTCACATATTATTACTTCTGTCCAGTCTGTTCAGAACAGGTGACTTCACTTCTCTCCTGGAATCTCCTTAGTTCAATAAGGTGGGGAAGGATGGCTTCATATATCCTCTTCTCCTTGCCATGCTGTAGCCTGCTGTTCTAATTTAAACTTGAAGGCACCATAAAAATCTTTAAGCATTCTTGATGATAGAAAACTTAGGAACTTAAAAGATTTAAGCACATCTAAGTGTGGTGGATTTTTAAGAGAAATGTCAATAAAGTTAGGATACTTGCTGTCTTCTGAGAAATGCTGAGGAGTGAGGAAACTGAACTGTCACAGTTTTTTAAATTTAGCAGACATAAATTAAGATTTACTATCTTTACTTTCTGCCCATATTGTTGTTAAAGGTTACTGTCCCACTAGCAATAGAAACAAGAGCAATATTCATGTGCTGATTCCTCAGCTGCTGCTATTCACAGTCCTGTGCTTTATCCTAAAGCACCTTCAGTAGAGGTTTGCATTAATACCATACTGTGAATGGCAGCGTTGAGAAGCTGATATGTTTTACTTCTGACATGCCTATTTTGGGACTGCTAACTCCCTGGGAAGTACAGAGTGGACTACAGGTATTGGTATTACCTTAGCTAATAGCTGCTGCATCCAAGGCAGACTAGTAGAGTGTCAAACTGCGGTCTTTAAAAATAAGGTTAATGGGAAATTAGGAAACCTTTATATTGGTTGATCTGTTGATTAATCCTAGAAGGGCACTGAAATACAGTGTTGTTCTTAATAAAGTGACTTCAGGTATACATGACCATACAACCTCCATATCATCAGAAGGCTAACATTACTTCTCTGTGATGCACAGTATAAAAGTCTCTAAAATGGTTCTTGCAGCTTGCTTTTTAGTATGACTACTAAGAAATTTTATGCATAGACTATGTGTTTCAGTTGTGGGTTTTTTTCTTTTGGCCATATTCAAACCATGCCAACAGCAGTGCCTGCTGATTTACCAGCCTGATGTAGTCACTGGTGGTGTTTTCCTTCATTACCTTGCCTGATAAAGCTGAATTGCGTGCTAAAGGTCTGGTGCTTCATTGCTGCATGTGTGTGAACAGCTTTAAATGAATACAAGTACTAAAAGATTTCACATAGTTCTTGTTTCCAGAGAAACCCATTTCTTGAAGTCTAGGCATGTTCAAAGAGAGAGATAATTGTAAATTGAGCACAATCCTTGCTGTGGCTTTGAGCTGAGAAAACAAACAAGGAAACAGAAAACGAATTATGATGGAAAAGCTGGTTGTAATAACAAAGTGTTAAAGCAAATTCTTCTAACACTCAAGTTGGTGGATGGGTGAGAGGGAGCTCTAAATCTCCAAGCTCCAGGGATAAAGATGGAAGCTGACTGGAATGTTATCACTTTTCTGAGTTTCTATGGTTCTCTCCTTTCTTTCTTTCTCCTTGCTTCCTCTCCACAACTATTTAAATCTATTTTATTTCTGAGATATGCCTTGGGAACTCTAATATTAAGAGATTGCTCCTTTTCCCCTTCCTTTCATGTAAAAGACACTGCATTTTAAAAGACTTTTCTAGAGTGTGCCTTTTCCACAGGCATTACATTTATCAGCTTTATCTTGCTCTTCCACCCATGGTACCATAATCACCTAAAATCCTAAAATGCCTGCATTTATTAGACAGAAAAATATAATACAGTTTCTTCTTTCAAGGCATGGTGGTTTTGGGTCCCTAGTTCCTGCCATTCTCCTTCAAAATGAGCCTGGCATTTCATCCTGTGTAATGATCCCATGGTACTTTGTGCTAACAAGGGCAGTAGTGACGGAGGCCACATTTGCCTTGGACTTTAAAACAGGAAGAGTGGAGTCGCTTGACCTTCTTCTAACACTCCAAATGTTTCAACTCATCATAATACTTTAATGTACCTGATCTGAAGCATAGAGTTTCTGGGCTAAATGACAGGATGTAAGCAAGGGGAAGCAAGTTGTTGGGGAAATTAATGATTTATATAGCTTCCCTGTTTCTTTCGTCATTTCCACACAACAGTCTGTACCATAGTATTCACTAACAGAGACTGTAGTTAAGAGTGATCATTCATTTTAAGGCATAGCATTCAGAAAATATTAGCTCCTTATGGGATATAAGCCTGGATCAGTACTGCAAGTAAACAAGTTGTTCCATGGAGCACAAGAGTATTAAAAATCTGTTTTTCTCTGGATTTTTGTCCTGCGTTCCCACTCTGTCTTCCCCAGATGCAGTCACTCCAGTCCACCTTGTTCCACATTCACTCCTTCAATGTCTTTAGTTCTTCCAGCCCGCTAGACATGTCTCCCAGTATCCTCATATCCATGGACAAAAAATGCCAGAAGCAGGGACCTGTTTGGAGGTAGCTCTGCACCTCCAGTAAGAGGAGCTAGCTGATTGACCAGCAAGCTGGCCAAGGAGACTGCGATTGTCGAGCTCCTGCTTTAGCCCTACCTACTTGGCTACCCAGTTGCAGTGTTCAAAACATTGTATTTGGACATCTAATTAACTCCACTGAGCATTGCTAAAATTGGCAAAAGCTATTCGTTGGATGAGAAGGGGATAGCAAACAGATAGCAGCATAAGGCTCACTTCCTTAAGAACCAGGCGAAACACTGCGTTCACAGGTGGCAGCCCCATGGCAGAGAGACATGGAAGCTTAATAATACTTGCCTGTGCATTTTTCTGTGAAAATCACATACTTCAGCAGTTAACATCAGCTAGGATAGTGACTTGTGAAAAGATTTGGCAGGGAGGGAGTTGGCACCGATTTGGGAGGATGGTAAGGTACAAATCTCTTTCCTAGCGATGGGATAAGGCTCTCACTCTGTAGCATTTCCAACCTTATTTGGGCTAAAGAACTGGAATCTCTTTAGGTCTGTCTGTAGTTACAGGATAGCTACAGTGTCTGAGCAGAAAGTTTGTAGCAGCCATGCTCTGCATGGAGAGCAGCAGCATTTGGCTGGTTATCCCAGCTTGCCCAGTCCAAAAGTGTTTTAAGACTGATTCTGATAATAGTTAACTGTAATTCTGCTGAAGTCAGGTAGGTGCCCCTTCGTTTATACTGGCGTTAGTCAGATCAAAGCTGCCATGACGCTCTCATTCTTACTTGGCGGTCTTGCATGAAAGACGCTCTGTTCTTGATATTATTATTTAGAATATAATACAGCAGCAATGTACCAGAGGGATGTTTCTTTTTTTTTATAGTAAAATTATGTGAAAAAATGAGTATTTCTTTTCCTGATATAATGAAGTAATGTTAGCAACAGATTTGAAATGCAGAACCTCTGTATTCATGGTCTATTTTTGTTTCCCTAAGAAGGACGAGTCACTAAAGAAAAGATCTAAGTTAATTTATCTGAATAAATGATTATAAATTATTTTCAAGTTGCCATTTGTTATTATTAATTTTTCTGGGGAAAAAATGCAGACTAACCAAAGTAGCTTTAACATTTGAGTTAAATGCTTTTTTTAGTGAAAAATGAAATAATCCTATTTGCAGATGTGTATTACTTGCTGATTTCTTTTGATTGCCTGGATAAATAGCCTAGTAAATTATGCAATCCTAATGCTAGTAATCAATCACTTACTGGAACAGACTTTACTCATCAGAATAACCTAGTGTCCCTCATGACATTTACAAAGTACAAGGGAATACACTGAACATGAGTAACATTTATTACAAATATGAAGATTGTCATATGCCAAGTAAGTCATATGCCAAGTACTTATTTTACTTAGTATAAATAGTTTAGTATAAGTAGTTTACCAGGCATCAGTCTTTGATGATTTTAGTAAATTTTCAAATGACAAGATATTTTTTCCTTTACCTAACTGCTTATCAAAAACTAGCACTTGCTTTCAATAACTTAATTATTTTAAATAAAAAATAGCAGCATTTTCATTATGATCAATACAGGAAGGTTTATCTTATCTTTATTATCTTGCATGTTGTATCCTGCACACTTTTGGCACTCTCTGTTATATCTGTTACCCTTTTGCATACTGTTTTCCCATTATTTAGCATTCAACTCTCTACCAAGAGAATTTGCTTTTTATCAATATTTCAAATGAATACTCCAAGACAAGTTGTATTCTTAAGCAGTCATCTTCTGAATTAGTTTCTGAGCACTTCCATGTTATATATGTTGGTGAAAGGACATTTATTTCTTATTTATGAGGCATATAGCATTTAAATTCTTTTGTGTTACCCACTATGGCTTTGTGAAGTCTGTTCAAAGATATTACTCCTATTTTGTAGACATGGATTCTTGCCAAGACCACAAAGTTAAGAAGTCCTGTGCCTGATGACGTATAACATACCATTTGCAATTCATATCACTAATCTAGATGATGTGAACACATAGATTCATTTTTATCCCCCTGAGTTTGCAGTGCCAGAAACAAGGCGAGGCATTATGAATGTGTTCAGTATATGACAGTCCCCCAAAGTACAAACTGATGCCTTGCAGTGTTAGCTGCCCTAAGAAATGTTCCTGCAAACCTGCCATTGCTTAGACTTCCTTCAGTCCCTTAAAGTTTAGATTCTGTATTTCACTTTTCTAGATTCAGTATTTAAATCATTGCATTAATGGGTTAAATGGGATAAAATGGGAACAGGAAGATTAGTGTCTGGTGATTCTTTTAAAGGACTAAGGACAGGAGTGAAAAGTCTATATAGGGGTGTGACTTCTGCCTAGAAAATTGAGAAGTGATAGACTAATAAAGTTTTTCAGGCCTGTTATTTTCCAGGACCTTTCCCATCATTTGTCTGCATGCCATGTATGCCATGGTAATCCAGAGAGTAGGTTTTAGAGCAGAGTCGTCTCCCTGCCTCTGGAGTGGCAGTTAAGAGGTTGGGTCCTCCAGGCATACCAGCACCAAGGGCACCACAGCCCCCCTCAAATTATCCCAGCAGGAAGCCTCACTTGGTATTTGAAACTAAAGCTCTTGCTCTTGGGAAGCATTTTGCAAAAAGACATCCTGCTTCCTTGGACCAGAGTGTTGCTGTTTGCCACTGCCTTTCCTTAGGAGGGATTCCCTGAGCCTCCACAAGCAGAACTGGGGGAAACAGCTCCTCATCATCCTCAAGCTGCTGCTTGTGCTGCAGTGTTGGAGAGCCCTGAAGAGAGTGGAGCTGAAGTTTTGTGACTATTCTGGGGGAGACTGATTGCTGGCAGATGATGTAAACAGCCTGGCTGGAGGGAAGTACAGGCAGACATATTTCCCCCCCACACACAGACATTCCTTTCTCTGTTCATTTACCTGTTGGACATTCAATATAGTTATAAGGCTCAGGAGCACTACAACAATGAACTAATATTGTTTGTTTTTCACGGTACTCTGTAATAAGTCCCATCCAGTTCAAGAAAGCCTTTCTTTGCTAAGGAACAACTTCTAGAATATCCTTCAAGGACATCTGCAGAGAGGCAGGCCAGCTTTTTGTTGAATTCAAGGATTTCTGGAGACATCTCTGAAAGGGATAGCTCCCTTTCAGGCTGATATAGTGTGATGCATCGTGGGTCAGTGAGACTGGTGAAAATTTAAGGCACAGAACACTTTCTGAACATAACAGAAGCATCTTATTCGGAACGACAATTTATTTTTTCAAAAAATGTATTCATTGAAAGAGCTGTGGTTAAGTAGGGTTGCATTTTTAAGTGGTAATTTAATATGCATGGTTTTTACAGCCCACACTACAGTATATTTTGTGTAAGGAAAAAGTATTCCTGAGTACTTTCCTTATCAAACAGCAACCTTCATTAACACAGTGATACTTTAATAGGAAATCAGTATTTTTGAGAAAAGTCAGGTTTTATGTGAAACACATGGTACTTGCTAGTCAGAGTCTATATCAGTAATTCTATATTTATTTCTTTATAACATTCTTTACAAATATTAATTATTTCAAAACTTGTCTGTTTCCTTCCATTTCGGTATTGTTTAGAGATGCTCACACATATCAAAGTGTTATTATATTGATAGGAATTGTCTAAAACAAAACAACAATGTAGCATGCTAAGATAAGAAAAACAGCAATGGAAAGCTCAGATTTTTTCCACTGTGTTCAGTCCCTCTAGTTCCTGCATAAGAAGACTGAAAACATTGTAAGAACATGAATATAAACAGAGAGTCTCAGGTTTTGTTGCTTCATAACAGGAAATACCAAGGCATGAGGAAACTGGTACAGAAAGAAAGAAAGAAATAACTAGAACTGAATAAGGTCAGTAGACAGAAAAGGGCAAAAGTTGTGCAATGGCATGGTACACGGGAGAAATGATAGAAACAGGAATGGAGAGTATGAATCTGTTCAAAAGTACTGTTCTAGTTATAGTAAGAGTTTCTGTCTGAATAATATGGCTCTGCTGTAGATCTTTGTGGTCAGATTGGGACACAGAGCAGAATCTCTGTTGTATTATGGGTGACATAAAAGCTGCAGAGAGTTTTGTCACCGTGGAAGACTCAAAACTCCCACATATAGGCTGTCCTTACTAACAGTAAGCTTCAATTATGCTCTTTTAATCACCAGACCAACAAGCAGTGGTTTTCTTTAGAGCTCATTTTCAGCTGGATATTCTATAAGTTGTTATAGAAAACAGACTGAATGTTCATGAGTTTATTCAGCTTAAATTAAATGGAAGTATAAACAAAACCAGGTCTTTAACTAAATAAATACTTTCATTTTGAAAGGGAAAACTTTGAGAGATTAAGAAAACTAATTAGTGAAGTCAACTGGAATGAAGAGCTAGAGGATTTTAATATAGAAGATACTTGGCATATAGAGAAGACTGACCTTGAGTCTAAGCAAGACTTTTCAACAACTTTTGAAAGGAAGAATAATAGGAATATAGTGGTTAAATGACATAGGCATCATGGTTTTACTAAGATCGATCATGCTAAGGTTGTATGTCTTTTTATAAGATAACTGATTTTCTGCAAAAAGCAAGTAACTTTCTACAAACAAAGCTAAATTTAATCTGTCATCATTTCAGTAAAGCATTTAATATTGTGCTACATAGAGAAATTATTAGGTAAACCATAGAAAATCAGGATTAATAGAAGAATTATGGTAGTGGACCATAAGAGAATCTAGCTAACAATAGCAGGCTTTGTTGAAAGGACACTATTGGCCTGAAAAGGATATTATTAATATAGCTAACAAGGATCATTATTAAGACAAATTGTGTTTAATATTTTCTTAATGGTGTTAGTACATACAAATGATAGATGAATTTTCAGTACAAAGGATGTATGTAATGTTGTAAAGGACTACCAATAAGATGGAACCTAAGATTATCTGATAAAAAATCACATAACTTTGGACTAAATATTTGTACTATAATTTGGAGGCTCATCAGCTTGAAACATTAAAGGAGAGAAAACAGCATAGACTGATTAAACTATAGTGAGACCATGTCTGGAATTTTATGCATGGTGGTGGTCATGAATATTTAAAAAGACAAATTTGAATTGTGTCAGGAACAGAGAAGGATATCCTCCTACCAGTTATATTAAGAGACTATCTTATGACAGAAAGCAGAAAGAGCTTGATATGAAGTAAAATAGAAGTGTTGATACATGACGACTCTGTTGCAAGGTGCAAACACAAAGGTGGTAAAATAGATACTTGACTGAAAGAGCTGTTTTGGCACAATAGCAAATGGGAATAGATTGCCATGAGCAGGTGTTGGCTGGAAGTTGGAAGATGTCTTATTACTCGAAGGTGCTAGGCCATTGTTTTAAAGGAAGCAATAAGGGTAAAACCTTAGTTGTGAATGAAGCTGGTAACTTTATGAAAGTGAAAATAGTCTCTACAGTAATAAATATTTAAATAACTCTTTCAGTCATCTTTCTTGTATTATATATGCAACTAGAAATGCAGATGCTTCTGTGTCTTAATTGTATGTCTTGTGTTGTTTTTTAAACCAAATTCCTAGGATCTTTACAAAACAGAAGCATTAAATTATTCCTACCATAAATATGCATAGTAGCTATGTAATGCTTAAATGTTCAAAGTGTTCTATTAACATATCTAACGTATTGACATCCCTAGAGGTAGACAGATACAGTTTTCAGTTTTCCAAAGACTAGCCAGGTTTTATTACAAATGAACAGCAAAGGTAAAATCAGAGGTCAGTCAGCCTGGATTGTAGTCTTTGGTTGTAAACCCTAAGCTATAGTTCTTCATGAACAGAGTATGAATGCTTAAGAAAGAGCTTGCCATGAACTGTGTTTTCCTAATTAGGAATTCTTTGGAACCATAATATTTTAACTCATTTTGTTCATTCTGTAGTAACATTACCCAAGCATTGTTCATTGTTGTGCTGAAAAGGTAAGACTAAAGAGTTTATGGATGGGTAAGCAGATAACACTAATTCCAAATAGTAATAAAATTATAGGTATGTAACCCCAAGATTATGTCATTAAAGTAATAACAAACTCTGGAGGATATTGAAGACCAGATGGAAATCCAAATAGGAAAATCTATAATAGGACATAAGGATGCAAATTACCCAGAGCAGAGTTTTTCCACATTTAAATGTAGTTCCTTATGTCATAAAATGAAATATACATAAACTACAATCTGTTAAAGTACTTGTATTGGAATCACAATTTCTAAATAGATGCACTTCGAGTGCTACAGAATCAATGAATATGTATGGAATTGCTACCTTTCATGCAAAGATTCAATGGAAACTGTCAAACCCTGTATGATGTGTGGAATCACAATTTCACATTTAACATATTTGCGGATTGTCAGAGGCTTTGTACAGGTGTGCATGCATGCACATAGAAGTATAATCACTGACCATGCCATTCAATACAGGGTATTAGTAGAACCTATGTGTAATTGCAGAGCAATGGGAGACTTCTTGTTTATGTCAGTAGCCACTTGTTCTCCCTCTATAATTCCCTGTTGTGCTTTGGCAGGAGGAAAGATTCCAGAAGGATCTGAAATTTGATCTAGGTAGAATTTGGGCAGTGAAGTGAAAAAAGAACCATCATAATGGCTTTAGATATCCATCTGTTGTTCTTACACAATAATATTTCAGTATTAGAAAAACTGGCTATTTTGAAGGTCCTATTATCCCTGTCATAGGCCTTGTTTAATTAGTAGCTTAGGATAACTATCAGAAAGTTTCAGATTGGAGAAAGTCCTTCCAAAGTCCCCAAAGACTGCTTATTTTATGTAAGATTTCAGACTTCTGTTGTACAGTCTTGTTCATAGGGGCCCTCCAGCAGTCCATTCAGGCATGCTGAGGTTTTTTTGTTGTAGTTGTTGCAGAAAACGTATTTGAAGTGGGAAGGGTGGAAATTGGTGAAGTCCAGTGGAGAACAGACTAAGCAGATTAATGTACCTGCTGCAGCAATAAGTACTGCCTCTGGATCCGTTTCTATGTATACACACGCACACAAAGACGACTGCTGTATCATATATAGACCATATGTAACAGTAAGTTACAACCAGTTGTTTGAATTTAACCCTAAGTATCATCAAAAAACCAATAAAATGGCATATGCATCACAGCTCTTTAAGGTAGATAATCAGATGAGAAAAGAAGTAAACACTATAAAACATTATTCGCACACTAGGTACTATGCATGGTGTCATTGCTGTGATGCACTCTGAGAAGGAAGGCAGACATAGTTGCTGAGTTGCTTTCTTCCAGCGAACAGTATTGACAGCTACAGTGCAAAGACCATCTTTAAGCATCCATTTTCAGTTATCAGTGTTACTGAAAGATTAAACATTTAACAATGGCCCAAGTGCCTGCAGTATCGGTACATTATTATGACTGATTTCTAGACTTGCAGACTAGCCCTGGCGTATAGCTCTCCCCTCACTAGCACTTCTGCAGCAAGAAGAGTCTATCATGTAGGAGAGAAATGTCAGATGTAAATCATTAGCCAGTTTTATGCTTCCCTCCCTTCTGCTACTTCTTTCCCTCAGTTCACTTATTTTAAACATTCCTATTGGAGCTTGGCACGAGGAAACACAGAGCGGCTGGCAGTCTCTAACCAGCAGAACAGTCCCTGTGGACCTTTCAAATTAATTGATCTTAAGGCATCCTTAACTACACTGCTTTATGCTAAGGTCAGTTCGGTTCTCAGTCAGTCTGTAAACCATGATAGAAGTCTTCAGACCAACCTTTCCTGATCTTAATCATAGGCAGGTGAAAACTGAGAGCAGGTTCATGGTAAAAATATTCAGACATCTCACATAGTCTAATAAAAAGAAAAAAAAAAAAAAAACAGCCTGGCAATAAATAACTTAATTGCCTTGGGGTTGGAGAAGGGAGTGCATGTTTGTGATTACTATGCCTAAGAGAAAAATGTATAAAACACCTTTAGGCCTCATTTCAAATCTAAGTACATAGTTACAAACCACTTCAGTCACAAAGCTTATAATAGATGGAGTATGCATATTTTTAAACACAACTAACCTTCCTACAGTAGGATTACTTTTAGAATGCAGTCAGCGTGGTGTGTGGACTGCATTCAGCAAAAAACTTGCCAAATTCTGACCTCACCCTGGTTTACTTCCAGCATGAACTCCAACGGAGTTACCAGAAGTCAGTCAGGCTATTTGAAATTTGCACCAGAGGATATTAATTTGGAAGCTGGCCCATGCCTGGGTAGCATCTTCTGAAGCAATGTGTCTATTACAGCTCTTGTGGGTATTCTTGTGGTTGTGGAGATTAGAAGACTACCTTGATTTTATTTCAGCAAAAAGTTGTTACCCAGTAAAAATGAAAGATAAAGTGGTAATAATTCCTTGTCCGTTTTCTAGATTCATGTCCTGGATTCTTCAGTTAAGCCCCCAACTGATTTCACGTCCTATACCAGGAAGTAAACATAGAAAGGGTTAATTTCAAAATGGGGAATGATGCGTAATAAGCAGCAAAAGGCTAAATCAGTATAGAGGAGTCTGGTCTGGAAGGATGAGCTGGACAGTACTAGTAATCTGATCAAGTCGATTACTCCGAAGATTTTGCAGCATTATTTCAATGAACTTCAGTGAATTGTTATGAAGTTTGATATGTTATTTTACCTGAATCTTTCCTCAAAAAATCTTTGCTCAAATGCATATTTCTTCCAAATTTAACATGGAAGAATATGCCAAATAACACTTTTTTTCATCAAAACCCTGGGTCCGGGGAGTTGGGAAATCATGAAAGAATCCTATCGGTCATCAATACTCTAGTTACAGATTATGAGTAAGCATCGCTAATTTGTTTTCTTGCAGTAAAAATATGGAGATTTTTTAAATTTCAAAATCCAAAAGGCAAGTAGAAGGATCCCTGGATTCATTTTTAAATCTAAAGCTTTTTATCAGTTTCATAATCTGTGGGGTCTATCTATTTTTTAATATCTGGGATTGGCAGAGCCTGAAGAGAGGCAGGATGGTGTTATGATGATGCAAGGTCCTCAGATAAGCAAATATCTTTGCTCCTCCGTGCCACCAGCTCACCTTAAGGACTCATTTGAGTGTTGGTTCTACAAGTACTGGGCCTGGGAATCAGTCATGGGAGGAGAATCTGCAGAAATAAATTTATAAGTGAATCTTTACAGCCATGGGTAAAACATTTAAAATGCTTTGCCTTTATGCCTTTGTGCATCTTTCAATGTGGAATATATATGTGAATTCATATTTGCCGTCAAGGATGTAACTGAATGTTTTAGACCAACTGCTCTGTATCTGCAGAGTTTAACTGCATTGTGAGCCGCAAGTGAGCAGTTCAGAATAGAAAATTAGCTTTAACACAGAGTTTTAACATTCATTTTGTTCTTAATCAGTTTCTTTATTCTTTATTTCTTTCTCTGTTTACTTTCAGACCCATCTACAGTAGACATGTAGACTAAATTATTTTCTCTTTTTTAAAAAAGAGAGAAAGCTGGGGTAATTGAAGTAATCACTTAGGTTTCTTGTAGTTGCTCTTGAGAGAGAAGAGATCCACCTGAACGTTGTATAGAATTCATACTTTTTACTTAACTTCCTTGCTTAATCACATGGTATTCTTTGCTCCTTAAAAAATGGTTGTATTGAAAGATTCATTTCTGAACAAAGTCAAAGGATTTAAATAGGCATCTAATTTTATTCCTCAGTATTTAGTCTCCAAATTTGTTGGGTTTTTTAACACCCAAAAAGACCAATGCAATTAAGATCTATAGAATAGGTATCTATCTTTTCCTTTCCATACCTTTCAACACACTTGCTCCTTATATTCCCTTCCATAGTCCTAATCTCCTCCTCCCTTACCATTTTTCCTTTTTATCTTCTCCTCAGTATCTACTCCCTGTGGCCCACTTACCTCCATTGATCCTCTCTCCCTATTTGTCTGCTCCATTCTAATTCCAAAAAAGTTTAGTACATTTTCTTAAAAAAAAAACCCCGAAGTTATGTTTTAAATTTGGTTATGCTTCTCAGAAGTGAAGCACTCTGCTGAAAAAGTAAATAGTAGCAACATGCATAGATCTTTCTCTGGTGTCTGCCAGGACTGACATTCAAGATTCAACTGACTCAATATAGCAGAGTTGTAAGGTCCAACTTTCCCAGAGGTTAAATGAAATCAGCTTTTCTGGAAATAAAAGCACACATTTTGGGGACATTGAAAAAAATATTTTCATGCAGAGATTCAGGAAAGCTATCTCTTATTTTAATAAAGTTTTTGATATTTCTTTTCTTTGCAAGCTCTATTTTTATGATCTGAGGTCAGATTGAACATGTTTGAAAAAACAGAGTTCTTAAGAGTTTACTCTTTTTAACTTTCTTAAATAATACTGTATCTAACAGTTATTCTGTCTTATTCCCCTCTCCAAACCACAGTGAAGTCTAATAAATGTGCAGATTTTAGAATACTGAGGATGGTTGACCTTTAAACAGAAAATGGTTCTCAGTCCTAGCTAGAGAAGAGATTGTACTTTGCTCTGATAATTAAGAGAATCAGGATGTTAAAGTTGTTAACTTAAACCATATGCATGGGAACCAAATGCATTGATATTAGAATTTAATCACAATACAAGAATATGAAAATTCTAGTCTTATCTACTAGGAAGAGACAGATGTTGCTCATCAGTGTGGGGAGCAACAGTGGCTTAAGCTAATGCATTTTTCTTTGCATTTATAGCAGACTGGTAATGTAGACATGGTCACTTACTGTTTGTCATCTGAGACCTGGTAGTTTCCAGCTGAAAGCTGTTCATTTCTTATGATGTGCCAACTCAATTGTTTGAGATCATAGCCTGTCTGATTAAAAGGTGGAAATTAGGTAGATGAGGCTAGCTGACTCTGTTCATGTTATGAGCCATACTAGACTTTGTTTGCACTTTTATTCAAATATACTAAAATCAATGTAGAGATAATGGCATTGGATGAAGCTTTGAATAATCAGTGAGATTATTCAGGTAAAGCCCTGAGGTGAGACTTCCCACAAAATTATGGCTTCTTCCCTGCTTCAGCTCTTCTCCTCCACAACCTCACAGGGAGCAAACTAACAGAAGAATCATCAACCCACAAAATAAAGCAAAACATAAGAAGAAAACTCAGGTCCAGCAGTGGTTCTCTGAGTGATCCTTAATTTTGTTTCACAAACAGTTTCACTGAAGAAGATGTACTGTATGTAAAATGTTTTAGTCTATGATTCTTTTGGGTCAAATTTTGGCCTGGCTGAGTCAAGCTAAGATAGTATTGCAGCTAAGACAGATATCTCAACTAAACCAATTACTTTAGTCTCAGTAGTACTCAGTGAAGCTTTATGCATTAGCATAAAGTTGATAATGAAATAATTCATTCCTGTGGTGCGCATAAGAACATTGCATACTTTTAATCAACTCATGTTTAAAACTTATTTCAAATGGGACCTAATAAAACATAAAAATGGGGTTTTTTGAGAAACTGATTTGCAATAAATATAGCAAAAACATTAAGGAAATTATTACTTTTAAAGGAAGAGAATCCTCTCCTTAGAAATGCTGCTAGCATAATGATAGAAGCATGAAAAAACACAAATATAGCTGCAAAAGTGGAATTTAAAAAAAATCTATAGCTCTTCACCAAATTTACTGATAGACAATACTGCATTTAATAGAAGATAAACATGAATTGTATTGCTTCCAAAGTTGTCCTTTTCAGGAAAGTCTTACTTTTACAGTTCTCAAAGACACTAGTAAAGAAGGAGAATAAGTGTACAGTGACCCTTGGAAAAAAGTAAATATTCTATTATTCTCTTTCTCTCTCTCTCTCTTTTTTTACCTTCTCTCCCTTTCCCTCCCTCTTTCTTTCTTTCTAACTGGTTTATGGCTTAGTTATGCCATAATTTTGCTTTGAAACCATAACTATTTATCAAATCATGTGGCATACTTTTAGTCAAATGGAAGAAAATTCAAAATTATGAACTAAAATATTTGATGGAGTTTTTATTCTACTTCAGAATTATGCTTATATTTAAAAAGAAAAAAAAAACTCATTTTAAACAGATAACTAGTTAAAGTCCTGGAAAGCAAAATGACATATTTCACCTGGGTCATATTAAGTGCTTAGTCAAAATGTTTTTTTTTTTTTTGTTCAAAATGTTTTTTTATTTTTTTTAATTTGTCCATAAAAAGTCAACTCTCTCTAATTAGAATCCTGACTATATTTCCTTCTTCTTGTTTCTCATTCTTCCTTTCCTTCCTCATAAAGAAACGTACTATATATTTATTATAGGCCAGTTTTTCTTTACAGATTTTTGTTGCTGGAAATAGCCATGTTCAATGTGCTGTATTACATTTCCAAATTAAAAACCTCCCATTTTTTAATCCAAAAATTGAAGATTATTGATTAGTTTGCTCCTGTTCCATATTGTAATGTACAATGCTAACTTCAGTAACATCTAAAATGAATATAAATATCTCATTAATCTTACATGTACCAAAGTAAGTATCCAATAACGGATGATAATGTAGAAGAATAGTGCTAGAGAAGAGGGCACAAACCTTGACAGTGTTTATTGTCATAAAGCCAAAGTTAGATGTTCTATATAGTAAGTGATATAAGAGTGTGATGCAACACTGTACTTAAAAAACAGTGTTTTGGAGAGGTAAAGAAAATGTCGTACTGAGTAAAGCATGATACGTAAACAGTAAGATTTATTTTAGAAATCCTGTCTGAGCTAAGCCAATTAATTTTTAAAGAAAGAAGCAGTAGTTAATATATGCAAAGAACAGAAAACTTCCTTCCAGGGTACACATTTCCACTTTTTTGCTCTCTATTTTATTGTTTTTGAGGTTCTTGAACAACACACTGAAAATACTTTAGGAATCCTTAGGATGCCTCAAAGTGAAGCTGGACTCAAAGTAAAGGCCCCCCAAAAAATCCTATAAACATCAAACATGTAGAAATGCAGCATCCTAGCTGGCAGTAGGAATCTGCAGATGATTTGGTGTTCATTTAAATGAACTAAATGAATCAATAGCGTACGTTTTTATATTACCACATAGAAGTTGAAGATGAAAACTTATTCATTACATGTGAAAGCTAGTTATTTGTTACTGCTATCCATTACAGTAAGTCAAAGTAGAAGCTTTCTTATGGAAACTTAAGTATTTTGATACTTTCATTCGTTCCAGCTGGAGTGAACGGTCAAAATTTAATCTTTTGTGGGTTTTATTTGGACTCATTTTGATACAAATGGTAATTATACAATAGTAAATATATAAAATAATATTACATTGGAAAAAATCAAAATCAAAGTGAATAATAAAGTTAAAGCGGTAAGATCCAATGCCTTATTTCCACACATTTGTTACAACCTTTTTTAATTGATATGTTCTGACAACACACTTTGCTTTTAATGAAACTGTCTTTCCAGTAGAAGAATCTTCCACTCCAGCAATTAACCTTCTCTTAGTTTCTCAATTAGAGTTCACTAGAGATTTGCTTATTCTTTGGAAGTTTTTCTTTTGAAAGCAAAAAAGATGCAATCTTTTCAGAGAGACTTGTCTCTTTTAAATCTAAAATCTTTTTATCTTGAGATTAAAAAAAAACTTTGATAGATTAATGACTATTTCTTAACATCTCTTAGTCAAACCCCCAACCCAACAACCTATTCTTACCTTATCAACTTCCTCCCACAAATATCAAAGGAGCATATAAGAAAGTTAATCAATTTTTCTTGGATTATAAATTAATTCATCTTCTGATGACAATGTTTAGATGGTATAATTTTGTTTTGTTACAGAAAACTTTAATTAGCTTGAATTCTTTGCATACTTTATTCAATCATCTAGCTGTAAAACAGGCTACCATTCACATGCTGGCTGCCATGGCTGTGAAAATGTGTGAACCAGAAAATCCTGACTTAAAATTTGCCTATGTTCCCTGACTAGTAATATTTCTTTAGATTGCAGAGAAATATAAATATTGAAAATAGATGCAAATCTGTTCTACCTTATAAACTGAAGAAACCAAATTTTATCACCTTACTTTTTTTCAATCTTCACTTTTTGCTCGTATTACCCATAGAGGAAACTTAAAGACAATACTAACATTTTCTTTTTCACTTTCCAATATTCTTGACAAAAACTCATGAAGGAAATTAGAGTATTGCTTTCAGTAACAGATAATATGTCCTCATGATAGTTTTTCTCTTTGCATTTGTAGGAAATTTGATGCACATTTAAGGTTTCATTTGAAGAATCATCATATGACTTTTTTAAAAGACTTATGGAAAAGCCTACCAGGGAGATGCATGAGCTATCTTATGAATTAAAAGATTTTTTTGTTCCTGTTATATTTTTGCTTTCACAGAAGAACTAGACTGTGTAAGAAGAGACTCCACTGTGAAACTCTAGCATTCTGTTATTAACAAAGCTATCAAAATGTAGCAAAATGACTGCTGCCTGAGTGAAATTGAGAAAAGTAAAAAAAAAAAAAAAATAGGGAGGGGGAGACTGACTGACCTCCTGTATAAACAACAGCCTCTGCCTATTACATCACCACATTGTAATTTGATTTATTACATCTGTATGCTCTTGGTTTGAATAAGTGGAATATGTGATGTGATTTTAATTGGCTTCTGTGTCATGCTGGGTTCACGAATACATTAGAGCAGGTATTGTCCTACTCCTGTACGAAACATTTCCTGCAAAAAAAATCAGCCAGTCCATTGCAATCTTTCAAATATATTCCACTACAACAAATGGCAACATCTTCTAAATTAGTCTGGAAACTTAACCCATCAACAAAGTAACTAATAACTCCTGTCTTTTCCATCCTTCTCATCATATTTTAGAAATCTCTGTTGAAGTGTGTCCTTTCAGGTCTAATGCAAAACCTACTCATCCAAAAATACAAAATCTCTTTATTTCTGCTAATAGCTTCAAACTATTTATAGCTACTCAGATAATGAATAATACTGGGCAGCTCATTTCATCTGCCTGTGCCTTTAGAACATGATTCTGTGAATAGAAGTAATAATTCTTAACCTAAATTTCAGATTTGTAAATGAGATATACAGTATAAATACAATTCATGATGGGTATTCAGAAATAATTATATATGGTAATGTAATACTACATTTGCCTGTATTATAGGTTCCTACATGTGCATTTTACCTACAATACCATAGTAAATTATGGTTAGGATATTTGAATACAAATATGAACATCCTGAATTTGTTTTTCTTTCCTGTTGACTTAAAAAAAGCCCAATTGTTAGAGCTATTTTAAAGTTACTATGAATACTGATCAAGCCTAAATGGGAATTAAAAGTAAATAGGTAAAAATAAGGAAAAATTACTTAAAATTTTATCTTAGGAAAATGTTCGTATCAGATGTAGGGTTTTTTGGAGACTGATACCAACTGATAGATTGGATGGTCATCTTTGAGTTTTTACAGCCAAGTGAGGAGAAAGATTGGCAGAGATGAGGGATCTGTTATTATTAATACCAGATGTGCTCTGCAATCTGTAAAGACCTCTTACAAACTTCTGCCATTTATTTTAAAACCTGTGTGTTTTTTCACACAAGTAAATAACAAAGAGTAAATTTTGGAAATGCAAATGTGCACTCAGATACTTCATCTCTTTAAATGATTAGTGACAAAAAAAAAAAAAAATCTGGCAAATACATCCTGTGAGAGAGTTGATAATTATCTAGTTGTAGCCTCCAGAAACATAGTATTTACATTTTATAGTCCTATTATTTTAGGAAGAGGAAATAGCACTGTGCTTAGTCACCTAGCAACAGAAAAAGAATAAATAAATAGAATCTATCTTTTCTTTGGATATTTGGATATTTGTCTCAATCTGTAAGTAGCCTAGACTGATCCATGTCTAGTCTTATACCCTGTCAGGTCAGATGAGATAACTTAGGTTGGCTTTGTGTATCCTTCTGTGTTTGAATTTCCCTTTGTTTGGAATCAGTAGACTTCCTTGGATAGGAAAGTCTTGTCTGTTCCCTTAGGATATCCATTATGTCTGACTTTAAAAACTAAACAGAAATTAAGTCTTTTGATTTTGCCAGCTTACTTTGTGATTGTGTCCCTTTGTTTCTTCTCACTTAAATTAGGAAGAGAGTTCAGTTATACTATTGACGTAGCTCTGGCTGTCCTGCTGCTTACAGGATTTATAAAAATATATTCACATTTGTGGAGGAAATAGCTTTGAGAATGCACTTTTAATAAATGATTTAAATAAGCCCATGAAATAATGTGGAGATGTATTTATTCTTTAGGTTGCATATAGAAGGCCTGTAAACTGAACACTGAAATGAAATGCAATAGTTGATTTAACTTGTCTAAAAGAGCATAACAGTTTGTATAGAACAGTTTTCAGTATTATTTTTTCTGACTAATAGGGTCTGGATTTATTTTAAAATATCTAAAAGTCTCTGAAGCCTCATGGTTTGTAATTCCAGGTAGTATAGTATGATATTGTTTATTTCCAAATATATACAATTTACTAATAGAAATGTCCTGCTGTTTACTTTGGAAAGAGATCAAACTATCATGTACAAAATCGAATTGTTGTTATAGGTTTTCCGAAAAAGGTAAATTATGTCTCAAAATAGCAAGTGTACACACAAGCTGTGCACATTTGTATTGCTGAGTTCTCTGTTCTCAGTGAAATGTTTAGAAATTGTGTATTAAAAACAAGTTACCTATGATGCAGTCAGCAGTGGCAAATTCTATTTTAAATCAACCTGCTCAGTATTAGGAACCATGCCTTAATCTGGACCATATTTTGACTGCTGAACTCACAGCAATTTTGTCATTGACTTCCATCTATATGGGATAAATAAGTAAGAAAAGGGTAAAAACATAGATTCAAAACCAAATAGATACAATTTTTGAAAAGTTGGAACTAACAAGCAAAGTTAGGATATCTAATTAAGTTTACTGGAAAAGAAGACAGAGCAGAAGCATGATAACTGTCTACTAATGAATAAAAAGATGATGAAGAGGCAAGTGATCAATTATTTTGTTTAATCAATAAATGCATAACGAGGAGTAATGGACTTAGTCTTCATTAGACAGACTTAAGCTTAAATATTAGATAAATTTTGCAGAGTACAATTAGTCAATAAAATAATCCACCAAGGAAACTGCAGGACTACTGTTACTGAATGTTAGAGCCAAGACTTGAACATGCATATGTAAAAGAAGCTTAACAGTAATCAGATAGATTAATCAGAAGAACCAGCTTTGAAGACCACAAGTATGGGAACACAAACCTAACTATAGGTAGCAGCTAAAAAACTCTAAACCCATAAACTCTAGTGATACCTATGCCGATGATCACAGAGTCCGGAGTCCTGATCTACAGTGCAAACAGTGTCACTGAGCCACTTGATTTTCTGCTTTTGCACAATGGTCATAGTAGCACTTTCTTTCTACTTGCCTTCCAGGTGATATTAAACTTACGTAGTAACTGTTTGTGAGGTGTCTTCAGCATATACAATTAAACCAATGCTGTAGCTTTTGTATATTCAATAGAGAAGAAATGTCAGTATGTGGGGCATTTCCTTAAATGCCATGGTCTTAGTATTTTCTGTGTAGAAGCAAACATGTAAACCATTCCCAGTGTTTGAGGCACAGCTCTATATGCTGCAGACTGAGAATGATATGTGTTAAACACTGGAAGAGAGTTCTGGCTGCTTTATAATCTGTATGCTCCCTGCTCTGCACTTTGTGGAGCTGATGCGCAAGGAGCAAGAACAATACCAAAAATAAATTTATCAATAAGGTTGTGGAGAAGATGAAATGGTTCGGTAAATCACAGAATGACAGAATGATTGAGGTTGGAAGGGACCTCTGGAGATCATCTAGTCCCAACCCTGTGCTCAAGCAGGGTCACTTAGAGCATGTTGTACAGGATCACATCCAGGTGGGTTTTTAATATCTCCGGAGAAGGAGACTCCACAACATCTCTGCGCAACCTCTTCCAGTGCTCTGTCACTCTCACAAAAAATAAATTTTTCCTTATATTCAGGTGGAACTTCCTATGTTTCTGTTTATGCCCATTGCCTCTTGTCCTGTCACACGGGACTACTCAAAAGAGTTTGTCCCCATCCCCTTGACACCCTCCCTTCAGGTACTTACACACATCGATCAGATCCACCCCTCAGTCTTCTCTCACCCAGGCTGAAGAGGCCCAGCTCTTGCAGCCGTTCCTCACAGGGCAGGTGCTCCAGCCCTCGGATCATCTTTGTAGCCCTACGCTGGACTCTATCCAGTAGCTCCATCTCTCTCTTGTACTGGGGAGCCCAGGACTGGACACATATTTGTTTTTTATATATATATGTGTTTGTGTGTATGTATGTTTATTGCAGACAAATAATTATGTCATGTAAAACTCAGTAGTTACATGTAATATGCAAAAATAACTATTTCACCTGACCACGTAGGGCTTGGCGAGATGATAATGGATGAAAGATCCTTGGCACGTTAATTAGGAAATTGTTAGCATCTTCTGTGGAGCTTGCCTTTGTCTTCAATATACAACTTTATACAACTTTTTCTCTGCTGTCATACCTCACGGTTAACTAGCTTCTGAGCTCATCTTCTTTCTTCTTAGTGAAAACAGTCTGAATCAAAGTCTATTGGACACTGTCAGCCACAGCTTACTTGCACAGTTGGGCAGTTGGTGGTACTTGCCAGATCTGTCACAGATAACACGAATAGAGTCACTATAAGCACTTAAAAAGATATATTTCTTAAAAATAGAGTGCAGGCTGAACATCACCACTTTGTATAATCATTTGAAAAATGCTTCTGATGTTGAAAATGGTGTTTTAAGTGATCTTCCTCATAATGAAATTCCAGCTCTTGTATTCACTTCATCTCACCCATTATTTCTCTAACACTGCAGGATAACGTGAAGACATCAAGAAAGGACTCTACTTTCAATTACTAATTTTTAACCTGAATCTTTTTCCATTTATTTTGATTATGTGAAAATAAATATTGAGTTAAAAATTATTTTGGCCTCCAATACTGACATAGTATAATGATGAACATAGTATAAGAAAGGACAAGAGAGGAGAGCAGAGGAAGGGAGAGGACAGGACATGACAGGACAGGAGAGAACAGACCTTCAGACCTTATATTCTAAAATTTAACTGAAAGCATAACTCCTGAGTTGTGTGCATGTACAACGTGGTTCGAGATCCCAAGAAAAAATGATTTATTTTCAAAATGAGACTTTTTAAATGCAGAAATCAGAATACTTGAGAATTTTTGTTTTAGGTTTTTTCTTGTATTCCTCGGACACTTTCCATTGTTGGCTCTGGGTGGTACAGTCATTGAGGCAGTCAGAGTCCAAAAGGAAATGGAGAGGCAATTGCACTTTTACACAGAAGGATGACTCCGACCCTGATGTGACAAGGGAGCAAAGAGACATTTCTGTTGTCATTTCCCTTTTATATAAAAGTGCTATGAATAAACAGAAAACACCTTCAGAGTCAATTGTCACTCTATCCGATTTACTAATACAGACCGCCTAGGGGGATGTCATCAACAGGTCAGCATTTCAGGTATAACTTAGGTTAATGAGTGAAAGGTACATGGTGGAAATATATTGGACGTATATTGGAGCGCTCATTCGAGTGTCTATTAGATGGGCACAGAACCATTACTTTTGGAGAGATGGACCGAGAGTTGAGTGCAGAGCCTGAATGCTGTTCTCACATGAAGAGCTAAGTTCTTTCAAAAGCGCAGGAGACCAGAAAATACAAGATACGCTTCTCAACTTCAGCCTTAACTTTGCTGTTTTCTAATACTTAAAAAAGCATTACTTTGGAGGCTTTCATGCAAAACCTATCCATAGATGTTAAATAAGAAGAAAGAATTTTGTAAGAAAACAGAGAGTGAAAATAGCAATAATTTTTTAACAGATGTGATATGTGCCCCATCCTTTCATTCCAGGCCAAATTTTGTATGTCAAACTTCACTCTAAGATTATTTTTTTTGGCCAGTTTTATGAACATTTAGCTAATGGCATTAGTGCAGACCTGGGGTTTTTTTGTATTTTATTAAAATACTGTAAAATTAGTAACAAAATTTGTTACATTATATGATGTGAAGCCTGAGTTTTCACTGTCATGATAGTTTTCCTAAAATAAAGTAGATTGGCAATGTGGTCTTCACTTTTACTTCTAATACATTGATAAACAGTCTGAAATCTGAAATATTTCTGATGAGGGGAACATGCTATAAAATGATATAGTGGTAAATTTTATTGCCTCAAAGTGAAATGATTTCTCTTCATGCTGTGAGCCAAATATACAAGATCATATTGCAAATGGTGTAGAAAATTCATACAATGAATAGATATCTTTTTGAAGGAATGGATGTAAGGGTAAAAAAAAACGCTTTATAGGAAAAGCCCAATATATCAGAGAGAGGCATTTGATAATGAGTTGTTCTTCTGAAAACAGAGTGAAGGAAATGTTTATTACAGTACTTCAGACATACAATGATATTTTTCTGTTTGCCTTTCAAAGCTAAAAAGGATTCCTATATTTTAGCTAACTTTATGTGAGTGCTGGAGTTCAGTTGTTTTCAGTACAACTTTAAAATAGTAACTTCATTAAAAAGTGTGTTACTGAGAACACAGTTATATCAGCTGTACTGCACATTATGTGAGATACCCTCTGCACTGGGATTTCTGAGTCAACTTTATGCCACTTTCTAATTTCTGTTATGTTTTGCGGTCTGTTTTGCCGGTAGTTCTATGCTGTGTGGTTTCATCTGCATTTTTTCGTTTCTCTGATTGCTAGGTTTTCTAACAGCACAGACTTAAAAATATGGCCTATGTGAAATGATTAGGAGCCCTTTCAAATCTAAGCTTTGGTGGGGCATCAGCCTAGTTTATCATTACTTACATGTTTTTTTTCCCGCAGTTTGGTATGTCCATGTGACAAAACAGTGCAAAACATCTTGGGGAATGCAGCTGAAAACGGTACCAAATGAAATGTAAAGAAGGGTGAAATGACAAAGATATTCTCTTGTTCCCTCTGGGACCTAATTTCCAAGCAGGAGGGAAATAGTAATCTTTCCAGTAGGTAGCTGGTGGAAATCATTCCATAAATCAATATGACATGATAGTATGTTTTACTGGATCAGATGAGTTATATTTACTTTAACTGAATGCAAAATCGCAGCAAAAATGTCATTCTTTTCAAAACAGAAAGTAACTGTGTATAAGCATTTCTTAAAAAGGTAAGAAATTTGTGTACTTGAAAAGCATCTCTTCATCTATTGTATAGATTTTATGCCAAAGCTGCTGCTTTTTGGAAATTTGTTACAATCAGTATAACAACAGATAGTTCATTCAAAACCTTTTTAACAAAAATTCAAAATTCTCTATAATATTCTTTTACATACCTTAAGCTCATCATCAAAGTATCTTGTTAACTAAGCTGCAATATTAAGTCCATGGAGAATGAAAAGTTAATTTCAAACCAGTTAATTAAAGAAAAACAAAAAAGTATGTTGCCGCTGGGAAAATGTATGTCTACTTCACATCTGTATTACCAAGGCTTTACAACGTACAGCTTAAAGAATATAGAGAAGTAGCATATCTTCTCTAAGGCCTTTTGGTACTAAAGTGTTGTAGAGTGTATCCAGTCATCTGTTTTCTTTGGGAGCATAAAACTTTTTTATTTAAGAAAAAGAAATAGTAGTATTGCAATAAACCTGCTTATGCTAATTCTGTACTCTGATCAACAAAACCAAAGGATTATGTCACAGGATAAGGGAGCCACCATTATAGGATTAGATTTTAGGTTCATCTCTGTTATCTCCATAATTCTAAGTAGCATCTATTAGGGTATTTTGTTCCTGCCCAGGAAAACATATATCCATAGGCTTTTGTCCAGCCTAGTTCTGTTGGTAGTATCTATGCTGTTAATATCAATTAAGAAGGATGATCTCCTGCAGGAAGATATTATCCATAACTCCTGCAGGCTTTTAGAAAAGTGAAATTCTAAAAATCTTGGGTTTCTGTGTTCTATAAACATTACTCTGGTTACTTTTATGTAACATACTTCATTTTTTATGGCACTAGGTCTCTTGGCAGAGGGCAAATAGACATTGCTTTTCATAAAGTAACAGATTATTCTTAAAATGGAATAAATTCAATTTTCTATTTTTCACTCCCAGTGACTGGCTTGTTGTAATCAAATTATAACATACTCCCTAGCTCCATTTTTGCCTTATATAACACGTTATTGAATGTATTCCTCTTTGCTGGCCAGCTTGGAACGAGTGAACATGTTATAACATGTAAGTGAGCATTCAGGATGGTTTTAAGTGCACCTGGTGTAGTTAATCAAGTCTGCTGTGTGTTTCGTAGTTGTGTTAGACACTCTCGGATGTCTAATTGGAAGGGGATAGGAATTCTGTCTCCTAAATGCAAGCTTTGTTTCTGGATTTAAAAGCAGTAAACAAAATAAGTGTTAAGCAAAGCCTAATGCTGCTTGTGTATTTAAACTTCACCTACAGCAAGATAGCACCTTGCAGGACACTTTACATTTGACTAACAGCTGCCCTTTTGACATTAATAAACTTCATTATCACAGAATCATCAAGTAATTAGTCTGAAAAGGATTTCTGGAGGCATCTGGTCCAACACTCCCCTCAAAGCAGGACCAGCTTCAAAGTTAGATCCAGCTTTGGAGCTAGGTCGTCTTGCTCAGAATTTCGTCAAGTTGACAGTCTCTGTAATTTTTTTTTTCTTAACAACAAATCATAATTTCCTTTCTTGCAGCTTATGTTCTCTGTTGTCTAAGCACCTGTATTAGGAGTCTGGCTCTGTCTTGTTTACCATCACTCTTAAGGTAGCTAAGGACAGTGGTAACAACCCCCCCCCCCTTCACTTTCCCTTCTCCAGAATAAAGAAATTTAGCTTTCTGAGGCAGTTCTTGAACAGTTTGTGCTCCAGTCCTGTAATCGTGTTGGTCACCCTTCATTGGACTCACTCCAGTATGTATCTTTTGTGTACTGGAGAGTATTGTAGACTTTGTCTCACAGTTGCAGAAGCAGATAGTCACTGCCCCAACTGCTGGCTAAAACAGCCCCACGGGCAGTTAGCCTTCATCACCACAAGGCTCATTTGTTCACCCTTCATCACACACAATGGCATGTGAAATTGATAAGGACTGAGACTGTCTGGAATTACAGGATTCCATCAAAGCTAGTATAAAAGCATTGCCCTATGGTCCCACCATGGAAAAGATAAGGTCAAACTGACCCTGCTGAGGGATGAGTATTTTGAGGTATGTGTATTTTAAGGGGAAATGATGAAACATAACAAGAAACATGGATAAGATAACAAATAACTAGGAATATTACCTTTCTGAAAAACGTTCTTCTCGTAAGAGAGGTCGTAATGCGGTAGGGAAAGTGCAAGAAAGCATGGCCACACCTGCTCTAAGCTTTTAGAGACTTGGTGTTCTCTTGTCTGTGCTTTAATATCCTTTCTTAAGTGTTCTTTAGGGATAGATAGTGCTTTCTAGTTCAGTATGACAGATTCAGGAAGTTGATGCTGAGGTCTAACAAGGAGCCTAACCAACCAGCTCTAGACCCATGGATACAATCACTCTTGATACCAGTGGAGACAGCAGTTTCTTCAAAGACTTTTTTTTAGGTTAAATAGCTTAGACTTGGGAGAATTTCTGCAAGTTAGGGTTTATCAAGGTTGTAATATGGTTGACCTTTATCTGATTTGCTGGGTGTTCCATCCAGTTACTTTTATACCCTTCATTTCTATTATAGTAAATTGATAATTAGCTGGTTTCTCTCTCTGGAGTGAGTTGCTGAATTTTTTGGAAATTATTAAAGGTTTATCCCAAAAATGATGTTCGTTTGGCACAGCAAGTACTTTAATGTTAGTGTTTGCTAATGCTACATTCTATACATTTGTATATATATGTTTCATTCTATATGATTTGGGGAGAATTTTGGCTGAGGAGGTTCTTGGATATCTCAGAAAAAAACATGGATTGGCAGATCCAGTTCCAGTTGGAAGCAGTAGACATTTTCATCAGGTGAAGAAAAAGTCTGATCAGAGAGCTCAGCGTTAGCAGTGTGTTTGTATGAAATATTTGGGTTTGGTCACCAGATCTTAAACAGCAGTCAAAAGATTTAAATTTCTGAGTCCTGGCAGGCAAAGGTGGAACTTTCTCATTCAAGATGGTCTTTCTTTGGACCAGGAAGCTTGGAATCACTGGACTATGAGTATGCAAGATGGGTGCCATACATCTTTCATAGAATATAATACAGGCCTGCATGGATGGAGATGTCTTGGGTATGCTTCTGTGTTACTGTCATCCTTTTCCTTGCCTCTGCCGAAGCTGACCTGAGGAAATGTAGGATTGCACTACACAGAAATGAGAATGCTAATACTTTTATAGTTAAATACGTCACTAACTAAGTACTGAATTCAGTCAGAAATTCTACTGCCAGAGAGGATCATTATGTTCACCTTGTCTGACCTCCTGTATTACATAAAGGATAGATTTCTTCTGCAATTTTTAACAATTAAGCCAAATTCCTGTTAAAAAAATGTAAGGAGATAAAGAATCTACCATGTATCTAATTCAAGTAATTAATTAGCCTTTATATTAAAAATGTACACCTATTTTAGTCTCAGTGCATAAAGGCTCAACTTCTAATCATTAGATAGATCATGGTACTAGAAATTTTATGAGGTGCGTAATTATTCATTAAACTCAATGTTTGATTTAAAAATATTTTATAGTATGATACACCAGTTGCTTTTTCACAATGCCAGCTAAAATATTAGTTAAATCCCACTATTACTTAGTGCATGATCCTAAGACATACATTTCATGGACCTACATCTGTTTTCTCTCATATTCATCTTTATTCTTCTGTCTTCCATTTTTCTGTTCCCTGTAGGAAACTTGCCATAGTGGAGGCAACGCATTATAAGTTCCTTTATTTTTTTGTATGTTTACATGTGTTCCTGTAGTAGCACAGGGGCTTTAGCATCATTTGGAGTAGGAATCTGTACATGATTCTTATATTTTTATATTTTTCCATCTGTTTTCTAGTGGCTGTGAAGTGCTGTAGGAGGTTGTCCAAGGGTCAGCACCTTCCAGGGTAGTGCTGTGCAGTGTGCCAAATGACAAATTTGGTGCTGTTGTGTACATTTATTCTTTATTTCCATGTTTTCCTTCTGAGGATACTTTGGAAAGGTTTTAGAAGCCATTACGTTTTACCTTAGTGAATTTACTTTTAGCTTTTTCACACTTGGGAGAAATGTGTTTTATTTCATCAGCAAAGGTATTTATTTCTGAGGTGACTGCCATATAAAAGCAATTCCTTTGGCAATACTAATTGCGGTATGTTTCTAACATTTTGTCTGGTAAGTCTGCTGCCTCTGCCAAACACTTAGTATTATCTACATTTTAAATAGAGTAGGCAGTCTTATGGATCTCATTACTGTCCACAGATTTTTCCAAAAATCAAAAACGGAAAACACTACAAGAGTGCGTGGAGGTTTAACAGGTGATATAGTGGTGCTCTGTTATATTAGTATGCTAATTCATGTTCAGTGAATTCCTTGGCTTTATTGGATTATAATATAGATAAAGTAGTACGCTAAAGAGCATTATTTATTGTATAATATTAGACTGAAATTAATATTAAAGTCTGAGGAAATTGGACTGTGTGATTCATGAGTTTGATTTCAATTACTTGAAAATTTTTAAAGCCAGTGGTTGACTTCTTGACTGATATAAATCAATAAAATTGCTTTGATTTATAGTAGTTGTGGATATGACTACGTACTTATAATTTTTTCATAAATTTCTTCAATTTCTTCTTTTCTTCAGGTATTTTAGAACAAAAGCATTGTAGCTACACTGTGGAATCTCAAGAGTTGTAGTACTGACTCTAGTGGGAGCTTTGCATCAACTGAGCTGCTGACTGAACTAGGTTCATTTTGACTTGTAGCTGAACAAAAATCCAACAAGGCTAAGTTGTGGCTATACTTTATTAAGTGGAAATGGGATAGGACCCTTTCAAAGGAGTAAAAGATGAGTGTATATTAATTAGAAAATATAAGTAAGTCATAGGGAAAATAATGTAAAGGTGATACCCAATCTAGATTATTTACAGATCCTTTCATATAGGCATATAAAATATGCCCTCTGGTAATAAAACAAATTTATTTGTTTTAATTTAATTTTAAATTTATCTGGTCATTTACAAATTTGTCATTTAAAATGTGGTATTAAAAACGTAAAGATGACTTATTCAAAATGTTGTAAACTAGCAAATCTTTGAAGCAATCATCCTTTATGTTCTAATGGCTGTATAGTGTGCAATATACTTTATTGCGTACATATTTTGAATAATATTTTAACAAGAAGTTCCACTGTTTCTTTAAATGCACTTGATTCAACACTTCTGGATCTTTATCACCATCATTAGTTTCATTTCCTGTAATGATTCTTTGAACTGTAGAACATCCCAATGGTGAATTAATTTTCTCTACTCAGATCAAAATAAATTCACTAAAAGAACAACTGTGACTTAAATAATAAATAAGCCTAATTTGCACTCAAAATTCTTACATCCTTAAATTTTTGTAAAGTGTCGTTAAGATTCAATATTGCTTATATAGAATCATGCAGAAGCTCTACATACTGTAAAAATTAGATTCAATGGATATGTAACAGGTGAGTTTATGCAGTAACTATAGCATTACTTTATTTATAATTGTTGCCTTTATTGGATGTAATTTAGCCTACCAGTATAATTTATATAAACACAAGCATCTACTATTTTAGTAAAAATGTCTCCTCCCCTTGACAGCCTAATAGTTGAAACAATGTAATTGAAATCTGTACTACCTCTTCAAACTTTCTTGATGTGGAGTTCAGCCAACACAAAGCTTTTCTGTTGTCTTATTTTACTGTGAGGAAATCATTTAGCATAGCTAAGTTAGAAATGGCCTTGCCTTTAGTCATTTCTCTTCCTCAAGATCAGCTGATTCACAGACTGGTGTTCTTGGCTACCTTTGTGAAGTATTGACTTTAATGCCTTGTATGTTATTTAGAGAAAAAAAAAATTGTTATTATTATGGGGTTAGGGAACTGCCTTTCTCCTAGATGTAGGAGACTAAAGTAGATAGACAGAAGAGTTGTCTATCAGTAACTGCATCTGCTGCATGTATGTTCTGCCTTGTCAAATAAGAAACTATTTGAATAGCTAAGCCAAAAGGAAACTGCCTTTGGCCAAAGCAGTAGGAGGAAGGTTAAATTTGTCTCCATGGTAAGCTGCATTTGGAACAGGAAAGAATTTAACTTTCAACTGCAAGTATAGAAATAAATGATGAAAAATAAATACATGGAATATGAAATTCAATATATTACATGACTACTAAAATTTGGCATTGGATACCATAATGCACACAGTTTGTGCATGCTGTATTAGCTGTATGATGTGTACTTTAAAAAACCGTTTTCTGCTTAAAGCCTATCTGCTACTATTCTAACAAAGAAAAGTACCTGACCAACAGTAAGATAGTGTGCTGGTAGGCGTGAAAACAACATACAGGAATAGGTGATGTCAGCTGTAAAACTAGTGTGTAATTCTGGGTAAATCTACATATCCAGTGAAGTCTAACTTGGAGCTAATCATTCATACTGCCAACCCATACTTCATTTTTGTTTGTGGCTGGATGACCAAGGAAAGACCAGGATCAGAATGGAGCCAACTGTCTTTGGGCAAGCTCAGCCTCCTACATGGCATGAGGGTGGGACAGTAGTGAGCCACTCTCAAGCTCAGCTTGATGGGTACAAACCAAGCACCAGTGGAGAGGCAGTAGGGAACAGCTTCTTAAGTCACCTTTGGCAGGTGACTTAAGGTGACTTATAGGTGACTTAAGTCACCTATATAACCAAATTTTTAGTGCAGTTTCAAACACAACCCGACTGACTAGCTTAAACAATTTTCAGAGCTGGTTTAAGCAAACTAATCTGTCTTTCTTCTAGAAGAGTAGGATTGTTTACATAGTCAGATGTAGCTGAGATCCTCTCAGTCTCTAATGCTTCTCAGATTCTGTTTGCCCATTTGGCAGCCACTCCAAAACATATGACCATGTATCACTGTAGAGCTCCTGGAGTAAGCAGTGGGAATCACTAAGAAAAGGTCCTAGGTTTGACCCAAGGTCAAACCTGCAGTGTACATTCCTTATTGTGGATAAACTCTGGTGAGGACATTTTGGTTAATTATGTCAATTTCGGGCCTAATTCTTAGAATAAACATTCAGATTTTAGAAGCTGAATTGTATTCTTCTTGTTGTTACTTATGTCAGTAATCTCTCTTTTATTTGTTTTAATTCATTTTTGTGTTCTATTCATAGACAATTTTTTTGTAAGCTAAGCCTACTTATAATTTGAATGTATTGGTAAAATGTGTACTTGTTGCATGGGGCACTGGCTGGAAAGTGGTCAAGTTTATCAGTAGCATGGTTTTCAAATGAGATTAAGGAGGCTCTCTCACCTCTTGCAACTGCAAAGACCATTTGAAACAAGAATGTTTGATTGAAGCTGTCATTTCTTACCCATTGAACCAGTTGCAGCAGTGATAGATTTGAATACAATTCATCTGCAGTTGAATTATGCAAAACTATGAACTGTCCCTGCTTGGAGTTAGGGCCATATTTCATTGTTTTTCAGAAAAGTGATGTTTGGATGGTTTGGGAACTCTCTTGGCAGGCTTATTGATTAGCTATCGGGAGAAAACCCTAGGAACCTGAAGGGCCTTAGCTGCATTTATCTAGTTAGTATCCCTTTGCTGAGGCCTCGTGCAAAACCACTTTAGCTACAGCATTTCACTTTAGCTAGTGCGCCTTAGCTAATTCACTCTTATCTGACCACTGGCAGATCATTTCTTTCCCACTCTACAATGGGAATGTAAGGGGAACTAGGCTGCCAAGAAGGAGTCACTGTGGGCTATTGTTCTGAAGCTTGTCTTCATTCATGTTATCTGAGAACTTCACATTAGAAGGGTTCTGCTGCACACTAAAATAGAATGAGAAGTGTGGTTAGGAATCAGAAATCTGTAGTGAGATGCAAAGTCATAATTCAGCCTATTATGAGCACAGAAGTAGGACTAAATACTTTAAAACCACATTGCGACCCAGCTCAAATATTCTGGCCTATGTTCATTTGGCCTAACTCCTAGTCTGTGCATAGTATTTTGTATTAGATGTATTTGTGTGAAGTCCTGCTTCTGACCACTTGGAAACACTCAGCAAGGAATTGAAAGTAGAATTTACATCACCTGACTATGTTCCTGAGCTGAGTTTGTTTACACAGTACTTCTGTTTGCACCCATTTCGGAAGAGTCCTTTCACAACTTCAACTCTGGTTATTATAAGATGCTGACACATAATTGGACAGTTATCTTCTTTTGTGTAAACAGAAGAGAAACTTTCTTCTCCTCAGAATGGAATATATAGGTCCTAGGGTGTGATAATTAGTTAAATGTACTATAATTTGAAAGAACACTGTTGAAAAATTGAAATGAAATTACACTCAGTGTATTACAGATATCAACCTCAATGCTCTGTATTTTCTCAGAAACAAAAGGCTTTACATACATACAAAATGTTCAACTTAGACACTTTACTCTCTGAGCTCTGAAATTAATATTAGATTGTTGTACATTTCTCTGTCCTATCATCTGTAAATTCTTTAGAATTGCCTCAAAGGAGTGAGCAACCATGTCCCCCCCCCCCTTTTTTTTAATTGCAAAAATGGAAAGGCAGTTGTGGTATTGCATAGTGTAGATACAGGGCCATGAGGCTTAGATTCATCTCACTTAGTCTTCAGCACATACTGGAGGCTAGTAATTCAGGAGGAGGACATCCTGAATGTCTTCTGAGGTCAATGGAGAAGACAAATGGTCTCAATCTGACTGAAATCACCCTCCACTGAATATGGAGGAAGCATAGGATGTTAGGCTGGTCATATAGTACAGACCTGCATAGAACTGCGTCAGCCTTTTTAATGCCATGTGAAACGAGCTCAGTGTATAATAGCTATTGCTTTCAGGAGCTTGGAATTGGGATAGATCATACCGGTGAAGAACAACATAACAAATCTACTAAAGCTGAACAACCTCTTTCTTTTTTTTCTTTTTTTCTTTTTTTTTTCTTTTTTTTCTTTTTTGGACAAAAAATATTTAAGAAACCTCATCAAGGGCAACTGGAAGAATGATTATAGAAACTGAGGGCAAGTAACAAGGGAATGTTTTCCTAATATTACTGTAAGCATTTCAATGAAAACTTACATAACAAAAAAAGCAGAGGAACTTAAATGAAATCTGTGGAATCAGCTTGCAAGATGTGAGAATAAGCAATTTTCCTAAATTATCCCTTGAAAGTGTCACATTATGCTTCTAAATGTTGATTTTTCACTCTAATATGTGGAATCTCTCTGTACCTGTACAACCTTACTGCTGAAAATTGTACCGGTTTTCTGCTGTAGATGTTTTAGAAAGGAAGTGGGAGTGTTTGGTCTAGCATCAGTTGAATCAATTGCATTGAGTTGAGCTCTGCATACTTATGTTGGCTTAATAAAGTGTTGTTCAGAATATCTCCTGGAAGTCCGTGGTAATGTGTTAGACAGTAGTACCTCAGTTTTCCTTATATCACCAGAATTTCAGTTCTCTCCTGAGAGGGAAGAATAAATGGTTTTGGTAGCCAATGCACCGAGGACTACATTTAACAGTTGTCAGAAGCTCTGTTTCACCAAAGGTGAGCACAAGCAACTGGCAATTAGAACTGCTTGTTATTCGCCCATGTTGGAAAATTGGGCAGCTATCAACTGTCTCAGGAGGTCACAAGAACAGAGGTGAGACTAGAAGGATCATAGAATCATAGAATCATATAATCAGTAAGGCTGGAAGGGACCTCTGGAGATCATCTAGTCCAACCCCCGTGCTAAGCAGGGTCACCTACAGCATGGTAGATGGGGTTGCATCCAGGTGGGCCTTCAAGATCTCCAGAGAAGGAGACTCCACCACCTCTCTGGGCAACCTGTGCCAGTGCTCCGTCACTCTCACAGTGAAGAAATTCCCCCTCACGGTCAGGCAGAACTTCCTGTGCTCCAATTTCTGCCCATTGCCTCTTGTCCTGTCACACGGGACAACTGAAAGGAGTTTGTCCCCGTCCTCTTGACACCCTCCCTTCAGGTACTTGTACACTTTGATCAGATCCCCCCTCAGTCTTCTCTTCCCCAGGCTAAACAGGCCCAGCTCTCACAGCTGTTCCTCATAGGGCAGGTGCTCCAGCCCTCTCATCATCTTCATAGCCCTACGCTGGACTCTCTCCAGTAGCTCCAGGTCTCTCTTGTCCTGGGGAGCCCAGGGCTGGACACAGTACTTGAGATGAGGCCTCCCCAGGGCTGAGTAGAGGGGCAGGATCACCTCCCTCAACCTGCTGGCAACACTCTTCCTAATGCACCCCAGGAGACCATTGGCTTTCTTGGCCACAAGGGCACATTGCTGGCTCATGGTCAATTTGTCATCCACTAGCACTCCCAGGTCCTTCTCTGTAGAGCTGCTCTCCAGAAGGTCAGCCCCCAGCTTGTACTGGTGCCTAGGGTTATTTCTCCCTAGCTGCAGGACTCTGCACTTGCCCTTGTTGAACCCCAGGAGGTTCCTGTCCTTGCAGCTCTCCAGCCTGTCCAGGTCTCTCAGAATGGCAGCGCAGCCCTCAGGGGTATCAGCCACTCCTCCCAGCTTGGTAGCATCAGCAAACTTGCTGAGGAGGCACTCTGTCCCCTCCTCCAGGTCGTTGATGAACAAGTTGAACAGGATGGGACCCAGTCCTGAGCCCTGGGGGACACCACTAGCGACAGGCCTCCAACTAGACTCCAGGCCACTGATGATGACCCTGTGAGCTCTGCCTTTCAGTCAGTTCTCAATCTAGCTCACTGTCCACTCGTCCAACCCACACTTCCTGAGCTTCTCTGGAAGGATGTTATGGGAGACAGTGTCAAAAGCCTTGCTGAAGTCAAGGTACACGACGTCCACGGCTCTCCCCTCATCTACCCAGCCAGTCATTCCATCATAGAAGGCTATCATCAGACTGATTAAGCAGAATTTCCCCTTGATGAATCCATGCTGGCTACTCCTGATCACCTTCTTTTCCTCCATATGCCTAGAGATGACATTCAGAACGAGCTGTTCCGTCACCTTTGCCTTCTTGCCCTTTTTGAAGACTGGAGTGACACTGGCTTTCTTCCAGTCCTCAGGCAATCAAAATCATACTCAAAAAACAGTGATTTAGGTCTATTAGGGCTACTATGTGTAATGGAAATAAGAACACATAGACAGTAAAAAAATACAGATTGTGTTGTATTTGTTTCATGAAGTTGCTTTCTTTTGAAGAGAAACCATTCAGACCACAGCTCAGCTAATGATAAGCTAGTCTGGCATAAAGATTTCTAAAAATGTAGTGTGTGAACATTAGCCATGCTTCATGACAAGTGAAGATTTAAATTAACAGAAGCAGCTATTTATCAGAGAAGATATGTATATCATGTACACCACTTTCAGTAAATTGAAAAATTCACCATAGATTACCACTATTTAATACAGTTACACTTCTACATACTAAGATAAAGGGACCACTGTATCAACAGCCTGTGATGCCAGGAAAAAAAAAAGGCATATAGATTTGCAGCAGAGAAATGATTAGTACGAAGAAAAGCAATAGCTGTACTGTGCATAGCAATGCAGAGTTCATGAACGGAACTTTGAAGAAACAGAAATGCTAAGATGATTAAAAGGAATGAAATGCACATTAGTAAATTCTAATAGAAGAAATATTCACATTCTCTCTTGGTTGGGGAGGTAAAATCATTGACTATCCTAAAAATAGTCATTTCATGCAATTCAAATCTTTGATACTATTAGAACTACAAATTCTTACGTAGTTAGTAATTATTTCCACAAAAATAAAAGTAGTATAATTGCACATGCCTTAGTTTCATATAGGTACTTTTAATTTACTAAGTTATCAAAAGTCTGCAGCAGAGGCAACAACCAGTTCTTGCTTGTTTGATGGAAAATGAGTGAAATTAAGTCATCTCTAGTGACTAGTGAATTGAATCAGGGTTGATTATTAGAACTCATCATATTAGAAAATGAAGTTTCACTATAGATGAAAGTCAGCAACTTTAATTATTCAACCAGAGTAAAACCTTGCCACTCAGCAATAATGTTTCTTTCTGCACTGCTGAATACAGAAAGGTATCAAAGTCACGCTGTGAGATCGAAGTCTTCTGGGTTGTCCGAAGCCCTCCTCTGTCCATATGTAACCTTCTGCTTTTGTGTTCCACTGGAAAAATTAAATTGTCCATTATTTGGAGTGTTTATACTTTACAAAATGACCTTCACTAATGCTGTAGTTACACTTCAGAATTAATATGTGTAGGAGATAAGAATAGCAGTGGGATTACCTGCATTCAAAATTACATGTGACATTTCTTTCCTCACCTTCACTATATTTGACTCCTTTGAAGTTAAATCTAAGCTTTTTTTTATCTTCAGAAGAAGAATGAACAAGGTTTTTTTAATTTCTTTTAGAAACTTGAAGATAGTCACAATACCTAAATCTGCAGTAGGCATTTTAATGCCTGTGAATATACTATAAAATAATGATTCCTGTAAAAATAATTTATGCAATTCATTATTGAGGAATGGGGATTTTTTTTTGTTAATGTGAGCTAAGCTGAGAATAGCTTTTTTTCATAAGTGATGGAAAGAAATCTGTTTCAAGTAGTTGGGATTTTTTGTAGGGGGTCATGTTCTGGGGGAAATCATTTAGTATAAAAACTAAGATGTTCTCAAAATACATTTCTGAATAACATAGTAAAAGTGCTCTGACAATGGGTTCATTTCTCTCAAAGGAGGAGAGTGTATTTTCTGTATCACTGTTTTAAAATGTAGTTTAGAAGTACTGAACTATTGTATTTCCCTGGAATTTACTGCATAAGTTCATAGTTCAGTCAAAAATTTATCGTCTATGAGAAACAGTCAATGAAGAAGAGCAACAGAAAGGCTTCTACCAAGGACTCTACATAACTATTGTGTATATCCTAGTTTTGCTCTTTGCAATGAAACTAAGAGGAAGAGGGAGGGGAAAAGATGCTTTCTGTTACTCTAGAAGCAGCCTAGAAACATGTGCTTGTTATGTCGCGTATGTGAGAGGTGCCGCATTTGATAGCCTGTGACTTTCATGTCAGAAATCTACTTCTCCATGGATGGACAAAGCATGAGCTGCTGTTGGAAGCAGCACACAGCATGAATTCTCAAATTTGCTCAAAGCATTCCTGCAGTATGTTGTGGGATCTCACAGTTAGAAGTCCTGTCTAATATTGATGGGATCCCTACTGAGTCAATACAGTTGCCTGCATCTCTTCTCATCTTTTGCTGTGGTGTCTGGATGGCAGTTGGCCATTAGGAGTTTTAGTTGTGAAGCTTCTGGTGATGTTACATACAGTATTGTACAGCCACTCAATTCTTTGAACCCTGTTCATTCAAAATGAGTACAACAGTGTGTGCTATTACATATGAAGGTGTTTTGTCACTAAACTGAGGTTTAATCCACCTGCTTGGTGAATGGGGCAGAGATTTGGCTATAGGTGTCAACTTCTGGGATGAAAGCTAAGGACTACAACTATTCGAGCCATCTATGGACAAGAAAATGGAGAAAACCTAATAATTTGCAACTCTCTTTGGCCATTCTTGTAGTTTTCCAAAGTACTTTTTGATTCTGAAGAGATGAGCTCTTGACTGGCTCATGCTCCCATGTCTTATTGGATAGATACTGTTCTGACGTAGATTAAGACGTAACTGTGAAAATTATGAAAACTGAATCTTAGACTTGTGTTGAAAGGTCATCCCATTCTAAGTATTGATTTTTATCATTCATATGTATCAACTAGGTTCCCTGTTTTAAGTGTAAACTTCCCTCATCTTTCTGTATGTTATTTACCCTAATCAGTGTGTATTCTTTAAAATCCTATTATTATTCCATACTATTAATTCATTAACTTTCTTGTATTATTAACATAGACTTCCAAAACAACTGAGGTGATTTTGGCTTGGGAATCCATCTGTGGACAGTTTCTGTGGTAGTCTTTGCAACAGTTGTCTTTTAATGCATCTCAAAGTAGGACTGGATTGAATAAAACAAAATTAATTAGTAAATATTTTGAGTGATTTAGTAGCAACTGCTAACAGTTTAGCTTATACTTTTAAAATATGCTGTTAAGTAGACATTATACAGTATGGCTGGCTCCATAAGAATGAATTTAGAGTGAATAAGGTTAACTATATTTTTCAGTTTAAAAGTTATTATAGCAGGTAGTGCAGAATACTTCCAATGTACTTTAGGGTCAGTGTATAATTTAAGTAGATTCTTAAATTCTCTGTAATAGCATGTACAAGTAGCCTAACAAAAATCATCCATAACAGTTGGTTTGTAATGTTAAAAAAATTGACCAGTCAAAAAGTAGGTTCTGCTGTTGACATTGGTACTGTTGACCCTTATTCCAGCTGCAATGTGTTTCCGTGATGTTTGAAAGTACAATATAATAACATGCAGCCGTAAATACATATTTTGTGATCATAGTTTATTTTAACAAACTATACCAAATCTTGTTTTGTAATATTTCCACTGGTAACTTAGCGTACAACCAGTTGGATCTTCAATAGGAATAACAGAGTTGCTAGCACTAGACAGAAATTTGTGTGTAATACCTAACTGCTTAGAAGACTTAAAAATGCCTACAACCTACTATACAAGCAATTCTTTAACTACATTATCTTTCTTCTTGAAGAGCTGCAGGAAAAAATCAGATATTTCCCAGAAAAGGCTTTGGTCTTCCATAGATCTTAAGAAACCATCTTCTAATTAAGCTGTTCTAGTTGTAGAAGGCATTTTGCATGTAATTAGCTGTATCTTTATTTTATTAGTAACATCAAATATCTCTGTCTAGATCTCATTAGTTGGAAGCTTTTATAAATCTGGAGGAATATATGAAAACATAAATGCTCATGCAAGCATGTTTCTCTCACCATGCCCTAATCCATCGCTTGTTTCCTCGGATAGTTCGCTTGTGCACGTATATTCACTTCTATTTAAAATCTTGCTGTTTATCATTGGACTAAAAGTATGTGTGGGTGTAAACAAATCTCTGTGCAGTGGGAGTCAGTGTCTAAACTTCAAAAGGGGGTGCAGATGTGTCATCATATTTTAGTGTACCTGAAAGAGTTGAAATCCATGGAAGAGCAACACTAAATGTCTTTAAAACATGTACAGAAAATAACCTTGGATTTGCATATCTTGGGTATTCCATGAGTGGATTTTCAAATTCTGGTTCAGAGATGTCTCTTTAGAGCAATTTACTGCTTTCTTTTATATCTCCCTGATCATGGTATTTTATTTTACAATAAGCCAGAAAGATAAACTGATACTGAGAAAGTGGGAAATACCACAGAGACATTTGCTAAGACATTAACATGTTTTATGAAGGAAATCCCAATATATTATAGAGCTTTCTGTTAGGTTCACAGAATCACACAGAATGCTTAACAAAAAAAGTTTTTTCTAATGTTCAGGTAGAACTTCCTGTGCTTCAATTTCTGCCCATTGCCTCTTGTCCTGTCACATGGGACAACTGAAAAGAGTTTGTCAGACCCCCTCAGTCTTCTCTTCCCCAGGCTAAACAGACCCAGCTCTCACAGCCGTACCTCATAGGGCAGGTGCTCCAGCCCTCTGATCACCTTCGTAGCCCTACACTGGACTCTCTCCAGTAGCTCCAGGTCTCTCTTGTCCTGGGGAGCCCAGGACTGGACACAGGACTCGAGATGAGGCCTCCCCAGGGCTGAGTAGAGGGGCAGGATCACCTCCCTCAACCTGCTGGCAACACTCTTCCTAATGCACCCCAGGAGACCATTGGCTTTCTTGGCCACAAGGGCACGTTACCAGCTGGGAGTCCACTAGGACTCCCAGGTCCTTCTCTGCAGAGCTGCTTTGCAATTAGCTTTGAAAAGAATTGAGACAATGGTGCAGAATTTGGAATGATTCATACCTGATTTTGCTCTTTTTTTCATCTTTTTCAGTTTGAAAGTACTGAACATCACATCAGGCACTTAACTAACCTCTATATGAACTACATTCCTAAATGCCAAAAGAATACCCATAATTTCCAAGTTTCAGATTTTCCAGGAATTATTTAGACAACATTTTAAATGTTTATGAAATCTACATTAACAACAAATTTTCTGATTGTTTTTACAAGTATCTTCTGCAATCTTCCATGCATAATTTGACACAAAGTATTCACACTTCTCTCTTACTGGCTTTTATCTCTGAAGTATATTAACGTAGCATTTTAAAAAGTACTCCTGGCAATAACAATAAAAGATACTTTATTTGCCCAAAGCTGTCCTGGCAATGAAACTTCTACAGATAGGCTTACTGCTGGGTCAGAGTCGTTCTTTAAGTTCTCTGCAGACCTAATGAGGAATTCACCAGCAGCAGGAAAGTGACCCAATTCACACTGTGATTACTGGTCAATGAGTCATATGGCTTTGCAGAAGAAACATCCAGTGTATCAGTGCCTGTCCCAAGATAACAGCATGCAAGTGCAATAGATCTGATCCTCAGCTGGTGTAATGGGTAGTTCTGGATATATCATAGTGCATTTTATAGAAAACTTTTCAAATTTCTATCTCAGCTGATAGATCTTGGGTGCTATATTCCTTGTCCCCCAGTGGCCTTGCTGGTTCCTGTCATCTTCTCCTAATTATTTATTAGCTTTACACTTCATAAATTACCAAAAAAACCCACCTTCCTTCCTACCACCAGCACTCCACCACCAAAACTATTGTCAGACCCATCTCCTGATTTAACTTTGCTATTCAGCTCTAATATGACTAATTTTTGCAAAATATAAATGATCTTTGGAGCTGTTTTTATGTATATTGTACAGTGTCAATCACATTGCATGGAAAACAGAAAACAAATAGAAAACTCAGATTGTGTTTAATAGGAAGCTACTGAATATATATTTAATCTGAAAAGAGGTGTTTCAAAGACTATGTAAATCTGGAGTGTAATAACCCTGCTAACCACTAGGCAGGAGTTTATCTAGTTTATCTAATGCACATGCCTCAAGTTTTGAAGAAGTGACATTTTAAAGAACGACATGCTGAATACATGTTCTCTCCAAATAAAGGGCATGCTTATCTCTTACTCTATGTATAGTAGGTCTCAAATCAGGAAGTTACTACAACTCCTTTGCACTATAAAGTATAAAATACATTGTCCCAGGAATTTTAAGATATTATAGAACCTGGGAGGTCAAAATAGCATAGAGTCCCTTAAAACTATGTTTTACAATCTTACATTTTACTTCTTTAGGAAAGATCAAAACATGATAAACTTAATCACATTGATCCCAATGTACATTAGAAACTATCAATAGTAAGGATTAGGCTTTTTTATTTAAGAGTTTGTTTTATTATGATCCAAATCCATTGCCCACGCAGTGAAAAATTTCCAACTGACTTCAGTGGACACTGGATTGAGTCATCTAATTCATCTATTATTTCTACTAAAATCAAAATATATTAATGGTATACAGGGAATGGAAAATGTATTTTATTATTCATCCTTATTTTATTAATCTTATTTTAAAACTTATTTTATTAATCACCCACTAATGAAAGTAATAGTTCTGTGGTGAAGTGTGATCAAGTGTGTTTCCCTTTCTACAAAAGCTTGGATCAGAAAATTCTGGAGATAGAAAAAAAGAAACACTCTTTTTTTTTTCCAAATAGTGTCTGATTTATCGCTCCATGGAAGCTGTAACATTATTTATAGTGGTGCAGTCTCACAACGCAGCAACTGCTAAGTGCCCGGCTTTGCTTCATTGTGGAGAATTTAGCTGCTTTGCTAGTGGGGTTTGGAATAATTAACCTGGAGCTCTTCTTCAGAAATACATTTGCTAGCACCCTCCTTATTAATGGAGCTGGAAACTATTTCCCCCTGAAAAATGTTTTCAGGAATCTGGGATTTGGTCCTCTGCTTCTGAAATTATTTTTTATAGGAATGCATCAGAGAAATTGCTGGTACTGCGTAATTAAAAATATGAAAGAAACCTTGGTTTTCATAACGCTTGGCAAGAAGGGGCTTATGGCATTGTGTTTTATGTTGTTGTTACAAGAAATATCATAAACACTTGGAGCTTCCTGGCTTGTAGTACATCTAAAATCACTTTACTTGAAAACGATGTTTAGTATTCTCTTCAGCTGGGAATTCAGTAGATCAAGATGAAGGTGGTGTTTCTCTGTTTTATGCAGTTAGTAATTGGACAAGATAGGTGTAATATTCCATATATTCTAGTTCCTCACAGTAGTATTGTCCCTGAATAATTTGGCAAACAAACAAAAGAGCTAATTAAACACTGCCGAAATTTTCCGAGGCAAAATGTGCACAAGGTTATGACCTTGAAGGGCTCAGCTGAAGTTTATTAAAGATTAGCAGTCTGTGTCTGCAGGAGGGATCCCTCTAGCTATTGTAATTTATGACAGCCTGGCATACCGCTTTCCACAGCAAGCTGTTGTACAATGCAGAATTACAGAACAAATTGACTATAGGATGTGTAGTAAAGTGGCCTTGTATATTAAGTATCTTTTTGTCTTTATGTTCATGTTACCTGTGGAACAAATAAGCACATTAAGGTCCTATTTTCTTTGATATGTTTGGAAAAATGAATTGAGGAATAGTCATTATGCAAAAGGGTGGTAGGTTTTTACAAAGCTTGTGGCAAAAACATGCCTCCGTTTTTGTACTTACCTAGTGCAATAGGAATCAATCTGTGATTAGTGCTACTAGATCTAAATGTAAATACAGCTAAATAATAGTGAAGATGTTTGGATAAAAAAGAGGTATGTCATGTTTGCGCCTAACTTGCAATGAAGAAGGTTAATATAGATATTTATAATATGCCTAGAAGCTCAGAGCATTTAAACCTCTGCATAAAGTTTGTGAGTAGGTACTGGACCGTAGGAACTAAGGCCTTTATTTCTACTTTTCTGCGCACCATATAGACTGCACAGGAACACTAGGAATGTAATACGACCTTTGTAAAGCAGCCAAAGACCATAAGACATGGGTTATTTACTGTGCAAGGTGAAATGTTCTTGAAAATATGTGTATTGTAAGTATAGAACACCATCTAGTATTTACTATCTTTCTGAAGCCACAGTTCTGGGGGGTTTAATTAACATTCATATTCCAATCATATCACTTAAATAAATGTGTTTGTCTTCCTATCATGCATAACTACATGGAGTTAGCAATAAAATAAATATTGAGAGAGCACCTTTCTTGAAAGCAGCAGTGAGGCAAAGACTATGAAAACGCAGTGTTTCTGAGAAGCAGAAATATTTGTGGAAGTCAAACCGAGTCTCTTGTTCATATATAAGCACTAAGTAATATGTTGAAATGATATACTTAGATACTGAGATTTAAAAAAATAGACATATAAATTCCTGGTGTACCAATTGTGCCTGTTCTCCTGCCTATATAAATTAGTTTTGGAGCTTTTCAGTGGAGTTTTTCCACTGTTAACAATTCTAAAATTTTTTACTAAGAAATTTGGATTGAACTCTTCTTGAACCGAAGAGTTTTTCCAGTGGGCTCTAGTAGTCAATGTAAAGCTAAAATGATAAATGTTAGTAACTGTTTCATAAACTCATATTAGCAGTGTTTCAGAAATACTTTATTGCTATTAAATTAACACATTCCCTTTCTTGTTTATTGCAAAGATTTCTTAGATGTCTGAATTTATACCCCCTGAGTCCCTTAAGTTCATTTAAAAGAAAAATGCACTTTCAAAGGCTGTTCATATAAACACCACCTTTTTCCTCGCCAGAAGCATAGTGTCATCATATAACAAGCCATTAAACTTGGAAAGCCTGCACTGAAATATGGTATGTCCTATTTCTCTTTTGGTGCAGAAGAAGAAACAAGCAGCAAAGGTCTTTTTTTGAAAACATGTGCCACATAGTTTAAGTATCCCTAAATTGTAGCAGGTACTCATTCTGAAGTTATGATAAATACAGATGGAGTAGTCACTCAGGGAATGACCTCAGTGTTTTATATGAGAGCAAACAGATGAACAATGTAATTGCGCACTGCCTTTATATAATCATCACAGTCAAGATTAACCTCTGGTATTGGAATATTAACTGCCATGAAATACCTTAACATACTTTCTTACTATCAGAATTGAAAATGAGGGTGACTTTATCATGAGCAATATTAAAACTTGTTCTTCCTTCGTATTTTCTTCTATTTCTTTGCTATGTATGTTTTCGGATATTCATAGCTCTGCATGTAACATTGCTTGTGAAAACAGTTTTGCCTTTTGGATTTTCGATACCTCACTAGGCCAAGTGATGTGGTTTGCTTTAGATCCTGGTTTATCATTTCAGATTAAGTTTCCTGATCATATGCAAGATCCTTTGCCATGGCATAGTTTTTGTCTGTCAAACTGTAAAAGTTTTTAAAAACTAGAGTGATCAGAACTGAATTTTTTTGAGTGATTGAATTAGTGAAATGATGGCCAGTTCAGAACAAGTCAAGGAAAAAAGGTTTAAGGAGCAAAATAAGAAGCTTAAAGCTGCTTTTAACTGAAAGTCTTGTAGCCAAGATCTCTCCTAAACTGCTCCTCTATGCCCCTGGGTGACTCACTCTTCTTCTTCACTGACAGATAGAAGCAGATACAAAAAGTCAGTGAAATTTACCTTGAAACCACTGTGGAAAGATTGCATGCCATTAATGTTGATGCTGTTGTCAGGCTTGTAGGTAAAAAGAAGCTCCTGAAGGCCTATGCTATGAAATGCTGTAAGCACTCATCCTCATGAAGGCAGAGAGAGTCAGAGTCAGTCCAGATTTTGTGGACCAAGTGCCTCAGTTTCTAAAGCACCTACAGGTGTGACAGCACACACTTCTTGAGGCTCAGTCATGGTTACCAGTAAGCTATTCTTTGCATATCTTCTGTTTAACAGGGACAATAATATTTATGGCCATTGCCATAAATATACATAGTGCAAATATACCACGCTGGCTTTTATCCTGCAAGATCTAAAAGTATCATGTTCTTTCATTATGGAATTCAAAGATTATTTTTTCCTATGTTACCATGGTAACAAAATGGTAACTAGGTTCCTATGTTCATTTTACATTAATAAAAGACTAAACATTGTAAGCAGTAGCAAGTATGTCTTGTTCAACCTTATTCCTCTATAATAAGATATGTTGTATTGCTGTAAAAACATAAGGCTTGGAATCAATCTTTTGTTTTAATTCTTGAATAACTGTGGCTTTTAGGGCTGTTCTTTAATATGAATATAGTTAGAGGCCAGATAGATAGTTAGAGGGCCAGATCTACTGAGAAAAGTAATTCTACTTTAGTTTAAAAGCAGTGAAAGAGAAAAAATGCCCATGATCTGCAAGATGCCTATATATAAGGCAATGCTCAAATGTTCAGTGTTCAAATCTTGAAGGATATTTAAAATTCTTCATTAATTGCCTCTAAATATTAACATTTTATCACCTTCACATTGCTATAGTGCTTACAGAAAGATATAAAGGAAACAGACAACAGCAACTCACTTTGTCCAGAGTGAAGTAGTAAAACAGCCTATTATTACTGTGTGTCTATTAGCCAGGGAATTTTAATCATTTGCAATATCTCAGGTCCTCCAGGCTGAGGGAATGAGAACAGATGCAGGAGGGAAATGAAATTCAGGAAAATTTTGCCAAAGGCTATAAAGTTCTGGTAGGGATGGACACTACTGTACTTGGGGAAAGAGTCACCCTGAATATGTGCAACTTGTTACTGTAGTTTGCTCTTAACTCCCATTTTCTGGAGGAAGGAAGTGGTTGATAGCTTATAGGATACAACCCTAGGTATACTTTATAGGGGTTGCTACCTTATAAAGTACAACCTTAGGGATGCTGTATAGAGATTCATACCTTATAGACCTCATGGAGCAGACTACTTAAGGATTTTATGAAAACAGTGTGGAACAGTTTGTGTCACCCATGTGAGTGACAATATTACCTTATGGCATTGTAGGGTAGACATATCAGGTACAGGTAGAACTGGCAAGAAATTTTCTAGAAAATCTGTTCTTCCTTAAAAATGTTCATTTGCATAATTTTCCAATTTCAATTCAGATAGCATCAGAAATGATTTCTCATCTCCATTCTGTGATTTCTACTTAATCTATGGGGCAAGAAAAATGGAAAAAGACATACTGTGGAATCACCACTAGCTATTTAGTCATGTAGGAAAATAGATGGGAAACTCAAGGAGACTAAATTAGTAAGCTGCTGTACAGCAGTACACGAGTAATACTAAAGTGAAGTTTTTGTTCTTTCTGTTTTGCCACAAAAATCTATTGTTTTCATCTTAAAGCAGAATAGGGAACTATCAAAAATAGTTGAAAATCTCAACAAATCTCACAGTGTAATAGAACAAGATAATATTTACATTACCCAAACTAAATGCAAGGGATCTCATGACTTCTTTACACATAGGGATGGTGATATACAAGTTGAATGGAGAACAGACTAGAGTTAAGCTAGAGTTAAGCTCTATGTGTTAAGGATTCAGTTAGTCTACATTTGAAACATGCATTTAATTTGAACTAGGGAAAACAAATTAGACAGAATGTTCGGTTCATAGTGCAAGGCATATGAGCACATTCTCATATATACTCCATATTTGAAAGAACATGACTAAGTCATACCCCTGAGGACAGACAGGTCTGGTCTTTGACGTCCAATTTCAGAAAGAGATTGAGAATTTAAAAGCCACTCCATGACAATTTTCCATTCAAAGCATGGCTAACTTCCACATTTTGTTTTGCCTATATTTATGTCTGGGTTCCTCAAAAATTGTTATCTATTGGTAATCCCAATTTGCCACATAAAAAATTACTGCAGAAACAGTAAGTTTCTAATGTGCAGTCTTCTTCCTGATGCTCTGTCTAGAAAAAACATAACCTTGATGTACCAAGAGATACAACTCTTGCCAATAGACTTTGGGAATAAAAACTTCCTGATAGAGAGGAGTCAGAAATTCCTCACAAGAGAGCATGAGGATGAAATATCAGATGCCTGTGCTGTTAAAAGAGCTCATGGGAGCTCAGAGGGCTTGACAGAATTCCTGTGCTTCTGAGCAGTTATCACAAGAGTTTGATATCTTTGAGGATGCAGCTCGACCCCTATTGGTCATATTTTCCATGGGGAGTAAATTCAGCCTGCTTATGGACACCCAAATGCCTGAGTGTTTTGGAAATAGAACCATATCCTTCCTGAAACACGATAGTAATTGTCCTAAAAAAGTCATCTCTGTAAATACGAAATACTCAGAAATCAGCTGCCAAATAGGAAGAGTTTTACTTTTAAATGTTGCAATGAAATGAAAAAGGAATCAAAATCAGACCAGTAAAAGAAAGTGTCTTACAGATTTATCCAACTGTATTCCTGATGGTGGAATTACTGGAGGCATGGGACTGAGGTTCATTATGGCTCCTTTCTGTCATCAGGATAAATTGGCAGTTCTAATGTGCTGTTCATCTCACCAAAGTCTCCACTGGATCTAGCTGAAGGGAGGGATTCCGTATGAAATTAAGATACCTACATTTTAGGGCTTGATTCAGTTGCCTAAATACAGGAATCTAGTGCTACTTGAAATGCCTCGCCTAGCTTCCAGCTCAGTTGCAGAAGGGTGTGGGTTCCCGCTTGTCCTTTGTCACATCTGCTAGCCTCATGAGGAATTCTGAGATCTCCAAGGTACCTCAAATAGCACTAGACATCAATATATGGCCAACAGGATTGAGCTCTTAGTGGCTAGTCAGCTGAGTAGTTCTCTTCCTTACACCATTGATGAGATCTCTATTGACTTTAATAGGAGTTTGGACACATATCATACTTGTAGATGACTACACTTAATTTTCTTAATTTTACACAGAATCACATGCAAGATGACTCATCATGGTTAATTGCATATGTCTGCAGAACAGACATCAAAAGGTAGATGAAATGAGTCCTGTGATAGGTGACTTGAATAGATGCCTGAACCAATACTGCATAATATAGGATTCACAGTGCAGTGTTTAAGGTAGCGAGTGAATAACTAAGAAAGAGGCAGCATCCTTTTGCACAATATCATAATGTTAAAACATTTGTTCAGGAAGGGAAAAACCTATTTTTTAGCCAGTTCCCAATATTAATGATCTTGAAACCAAACCTGAAGAGTGTGATGTAATCACTACAATATTGATAAAGAATTAATTAAGATGTTTCAAACACTCTGAGGCCAATGAGGACTTAAAAGTCTGGTTTCTCATTTCCAAATGTAGTTTTGTGATGTATTGTGTCCAGTTCCGGGCTCCCCAGGACAAGAGAGACTGGAGCTACTGGAGAGAGTCCAGCATAGGGCTACGAAGATGATCAGAGGGCTGGAGCACCTGACCTAGGAGGAACGGCTGCGAGAGCTGGGCCTCTTCAGCCTGGGGAAAAGAAGACTGAGGGGGGATCTTATCAATGTGTACAAGTACCTGAAGGGAGGGTGTCAAGGGGATGGGGACAAACTCTTTTCAGTTGTCCCATGTGACAGGACAAGAGGCAATGGGCAGAAATTGAAGCACAGGAAGTTCCGCCTGACCGTGAGGGGGAATTTCTTCCCTGTGAGAGTGACGGAGCACTGGAACAGGTTGCCCAGAGAGGTGGTGGAGTCTCCTTCTCTGGAGATCTTGAAGGCCCGCCTGGATGCAACCCTGTCTACCATGCTCTAGGTGACCCTGCTGAGCAGGGAGGTTGGACTAGATGATCTCCAGAGGTCCCTTCCAACTTTACCGATTCTATGATTTCATGCTTTCAGTCAAAGTAGGAATAGCCTGAACTCAACAAATTGGGCCACTCTAGGAACTTTGGTCAAATTTAGATGCTTCAGTGTTTTAACATCTGAACTTCTCCTAGCTAAGGTGAATTCACTTCTGGATGTGTGTGAAATACTGTCTGTTAGCAATTAGGGAATTTTGTCATCCAGAGATGACAATAGAGCCAATGACTAAATTTAAGCACCTTTGCAATCCGACAGCATGGTTAGCAGATCTGAATCACTCACTTGCTTAAACATATCCATTTGTAATGGCATTTAAGTCCACTTTAGGCACTGAAACAAGCTGTGTGAATATAACTCTTATAAATTTACTCCTAGATTTATTATTCTATATAATAAACAAACATGTAAAAGAGCATGAAACAGAATATTTGTAGACAAAACTTTGTCTAGAGCTGTAGAAAATACACCTCAAACAAAGACTAATATTACATATGAATGCCTCATCTCAGTGAGGGTCACAGAATAAAAGAATAGCAGTATGATGCATTTCCATTAGTCAGGCTAGATAACCTGAGCCCAAATAACATCTAGCTCATCCTTACAGATGCATCTGATAATAGAGCTCAGCTTCTACAGATGTAGCTATATGCCTTTGAAAGACATCCTCAAAAGGAAAATATGGCATATGTTATATTGTATAAACATTTAGTTTACTCTATAAATTCTCCAAAATGTTCCAAAAGTTTATTCTACTTTTAGTTCTTGTGCTTGACTATGTCTTTCCATTTATTAATAGGCACCACAAGGCCACATAAGGAGGGAGAGGTCCCTGGTGTGGACTATATTTTCATCACAGTTGAAGATTTTATGGAATTGGAGAAAAGTGGTGCTCTCTTGGAAAGTGGAACATATGAAGGTAAGCACACTTTCACTGCTAAATCTGTCTCATGCTTCCATTATGGTTTTTTTTTTCCTAAATTTATAGAATTGCACTGGGACATCCCATTACAAATGTGTCATTACTCCTGTTATCAGAACTTAGTGAAGAGTTGGCAATGATGAAAATATTTTCATATTTAAAAGCTAAATGCAGATGGGTTCATTGTAGTTTTAGTGTATTAGACTAGCTAAGAGAAACAGAGTAATACATTGCAGTTACAAGAAAGAAACAAAAAACACTTGCTCCTTATGCCAAATACTTGAGGAAATTTCCACAAAATTTAAGCAAATAACTGCATTTCTACAACAGAAATCAGTTGTAAAGCTGATGCTTTTCTTCTAAATGTGTGGTACACAGTGTTCCTGCAAATACCGATGTGTATCAGAGGTTGAAAAAGCACTATATAAGCAAAACAGGAAGGTTTTGTGTTTTCGTGTCTTAAGGGCTTTGTAAATTATTGAAATTAATGCATTCATTTTGTAATATGACAAAGCAATAGCTGTTGTAAGGGCTGTATTAGAAAATGTGTGTTTATGGGGCAAAGAGCTAGCACCCCAGTGCAGAACAGGAGAGGGAAAAAGAACTACCTGATCATTTCTGTGATTTCAAACATTTTCCAAATCACAGCTATCCTGGAAGCTGAACTACTATGAACTGAAGGGCAGTTATACAGCATGGCACTGAAATAAAACTAGAAACTGTGCTACACTTTTTTAAGCCACATTCTTCTTAGAAATACGTTAGTATTTAAGTTAACTGAATAATGGATGGATCCTTTTATTGTTAATCTTGAAGCAAAATTGCAGGCAACATCCTTTATATGAAAAATATGACCCATGCATATAAGAATACCTGGGTGAATAGAACTATTTATAGGAAATATCCCTGCATTTTTAATTTGTAGTAGAAAAAGCAATGAAGACCTTTATTTTTCCTGACTTTGTCCCTATCAAGGAAAGCATCTGAAGATAAATAAGGAGCTATTTACACTTAAGAAAATCATTAGCCGTGTTATAAATAGCAGGAAAGAAGGTAATTCTTTCTCACCTAATCAGCACAAAGTACCCATTGGAAAGTAAATAAATTTTCATGAAGAGTTGTATCAATACAGACATTGTAACAAAGAAGATTTCCATTAAAGAAGGTCAATAACAGGAAAATGTATCTTCTTTTCTTTCCTCCTTTTCCCCCATAGTCTGACACCTAGTGGAAGAAGTTAGATGAACATTAATACAAGATCAACACCAACTATTATATTTATCAGACATTCAATGAATATTAAGCCTTTCTTGAAAAGATCTTTTTGTTAACTTAGGTGTTTGAAAGAGCATTAGTACAAGTCTGTCATTGCTTGACCATGTAATTTCACTTGTTTGTCACAAGTTTGTAGAGATTGAACTGCTAGTTTAAATTAATTCACAATGTTGTTATGTCCCTTGGGGGATACTGAGAGGTGTCTTTTAATACCAGCTACCAGAGCTGAGTGGACAGCAAGGTGAAATGTTGGTTGGGGAAGGCTGCATAACTCCTTAAGCCTTCTGAGAACCTACCTGAAGAAAGGGCCAAAGTCATAACTACACAATATCCATCACATCAGTCTCTGATCACAGATGACAAGTTCACTGAAGTCAAAAAGTCATAAACCAAAGGCAGACCGAAATAAACTCAACAAACCAGTTTTGCACAGATCCTGTCTTTGATGCCCAGGCTTGCCAATCAGCAGATCTGCATTTTGAGAAATAGTAGATAATATATTAGCTACCTATCTGTTATGGCAGATAATAAATAGTGTATGAGAAAATAGACCTGGTTTATAGATGCTGTATTTTCTGTTCCCGTTCAGAGACTTCTGGCAGTACCCTTACTTACCTAAGTGATATGCCCCATTTACCTGAGTAATCCCTCATGACTGTAGTACCTTCTTCAGGGAAGGATTTTGGTATTCAGTCACAAGCTTTTCTGAGCATGCTAAGTCTTCAGTGATTGTCTTGCTTATGACAGTTGTACCCACCAGGGCAAATAGATTTCCAATCCCTCCCATTCCCATGAGAAGATGATTTCAGAATCCTTCCCTAGATCGACGACTCATGTATCATGCTTGTTGAAAGAGATGTATTGTCTTTGTCCTTATCAGCACTGGTCATTAGGTCTCTGAGAAAAATCGATCTTTTTAATGATTCTCAGAGTTAATAGATTGGTTTGCACTTTTTTTTTTCCTTGAAAATATCATACTGTATTTAGTTATGTTTCTCTCATTCGGTCAGTCCAATCTGACCCTCTAACTGTGGTCAGTATGTATCTGTCTCTAACAGGAAAATGTTTTTAAAAAAGGGACTTCTTACTAACCTGAGATAAAAAGAGAAACTCTGTGTAGACACAGGTATTGGCTTTCACTACTTCTTGAATATAAGGATTGACTTGGTCAATTTACCTTCTACTCTACGAATTTCAAGGAGAATCAGAAACATGCTGGTAATGCAGAGGAGAAAGAGGCCAAGTGGAGACTTCCATGATGCATACTGTTCGTACTGTTCAGTATAGTATTCAGTGTAGTGTTAGAAGCAGAGAAAATTTTGAGAAAATGAAAAATGAGAATTTTGAGAAATGAGAAAAATACCCAATGATTCTAGTTAGGAACTTTTTGATCTGTTGCAAGGAAATAATAGTCATGGTTTTATCCATAGCAGATTATAATCTAAAAGTGAAACTGTCATATATTTTCAGGGATTGCTTCTCTGACAATACTATATACTTCTTTCTTCTGAAGCACGTGCTATTTTTGAGTTCTAAATAGATTTTGAGTTATAACAGTTTCAGAATTAAAAATAGGATGCTCTGTAACTTCACTACTCGGGCTGTGAGATATGCCTTTGTCTGCCACTTTTGTGACAACTGTAAATGACTGCAACATTCCAAAGTCTTGTACAAAAACAGTAGTATATTCATGATAAAACAGTATAGACTGCATTTTTTATGGATTTTGCAAATATTATTTTTATTTAGTCTCAGTATGACAAAACCCCTGACTATTTTTGACCTTTTCTTTTTGAACGACTGCTGGAAAGACTACACGATCTTCATAGATTAGGATTTTTAAAAAAATACATAAACGGTTGCTGCATGTTTTGTTCCTCTCCTGTGATAAAGCAGAATGAAAGAATAAATTGTAGAAGCCTTGCTTCCACTGAACTTAATGGTGCAAATCACATTGACTTCAGTGAGATTGTTTCCGAGTTCTGAATTTGTTATAAAATTCCAGTGAATTCTACCAATGTATTCCTACTTGGAGAAGAGGGATTTATTTGATGTACCCCACATTCATTTGTTTAGAGGAATCTTTATAACAGCTCAGCCAAATCCTGAAGATTTTACTTTGTTTTTCCATAGTAAAACTCCAATTTACTCTACTGATTTAAGAAATCATGATTTGGCTCAGATTGATAACATGTTTGGAAATAGAGTATATTTCTGACACAGATTTTGGGTAAGGTAAAATAATGACATTTTTGTAACAGAAGAGGAAATATTTCTTCACAGAATTAAAGCCATTAATTTCTTAAGCAGACTGATGTAACACAGAAGAACATCCCCCAACAAAATAATCCAAGTTCCTTTTCCAGTTCTGGAGTGCAGTCAGATTTCACTCCAGAGTACAATGGCCAGGTGATCTTTGAATTGTTACACTATGAACAAATCAATAAAATACAGGAAGATATAATTGTGATAAAAAGACAGACCCTATATATGTGTGCGGTGTCTTTCACCACTTCACAAATAGAAGGGTTGACTCAATATAATGTCTCCTCTCTGATAGGTTAAAACTTGTATGGAGAATGTTCATGGATCACTGACTTCACAGACCATTCCTATCTCCTTATTATATCAGCGAAACTTCTTAGCCAGCGTATCAGTAGACTGAAAATGTATTTAAAATATATGTTTATATTTAGATTTTATATTTTTATATGTATTTAAAATATATATTTATTATATATTATATATTTAATATAATATCTATATATAGGCAAAAATTGAAGCACAGGAAGTTCTGGCTAAACGTGAGGGGGAATTTCTTCCCTGGGAGAGTGACGGAGCACTGGACCAGGTTGCCCAGAGAGGTTGTGGAGTCTCCTTCTCTGGAGATCTTGAAGGCCCGCCTGGATGCAACCCTGCCTACCATGCTCTAGGTGACCCTGCTGAGCAGGGAGGTTGGACTAGATGATCTCCAGAGGTCCCTTCCAACCTTACCCATTCTGTCATTCTCTGATATGCTGGGTAAGAATACTAATGCTCATAAACAACAAGAGCGTCAATATTTTTTCCAAAAAAACCAGACATAGTAAATACTTGATTGAAAGTTATTGCTGTAAGACATCCTTATGAAGCATTAGTAAGAGCTGAAGAGCCCTGCATGCTATGAGTAGAATTTCCTTTTAAAACTAAAATATACAGTAGCAGTACTAGAACTAATAGGATTTTTTCAATGTATAAATACTTTATGAAAAAGCAACATGTTGATTATCTGTAGGAACATAAATGTGTTTCAAATATACAACAGCAAGAGGGATTTTAACAGTGTGGAATTCTATAGGAAAATTTCCTATATATAATTCAATATATATAATTCAAACATAGGAAAATTTGTTCAAATCTATAAAGGATGCAGGAAAATTATGAAAATAAGCAAAATTAATTAGCACAATGATGTACCATGTAAAGCTTTTTTAGCAAGTTTTTGTTTACTTCTGAAAACCTCTATAAAAATATTTTAGGAAATACTCATAATTTGCTATTAATATAAGAATAGTTCTTAATTTTATCCCGTGAAAAGTAATCTTTTTAGTTACTGTGACATTAATTTTATGAAAAATCCACTTTTTATTGTTTGTTTGGAATTATCCAAAGTTATCTCTTAAATCACTGCTTAAGATTTAAAGTTAGCTGAAGAACTTACGTGATCATGGACTTTTCCTGGGCCCACTGAAGTCCACTAAATGCAGTGGTAAAATTCCATTTGGCTTAAATGGAGACAGGATTTCACCCATATTTTCTGGCTGGTTTAGTATTATGGCAGAAGGCTGAGTGTTAGCTGAAATTTCCTTATTAATCCGGAACTCCGAATTAGTAAGTCCTTTAAAAAAATGGTGAGTACATTCCTTCAGTAAAACCTGAATGTTCTATATTTCTTGTGTTTTTGAGGAAACAAAACTTTCAGTTGTTGTAGGAACAGTTTTAAAGTGTTAGATTATGTGTTTTTGGTTGTATCATCATTATTCAGCTCTCCTGGGGAAGTGAACGTGGGTTGAAGCTGAGGTCTTGCTGATGGCTCCCTTCCCACGCACTTACAAATGGGCAGCACTGGGAGGTGTTTTGAGTCCATTCATCTGAGAGGGCTGGAGGGGCCTAAAAATAAACATCCTGCCAAGGAAACATTAAGTTTTGTATAGGCCTTCACTCACTGCCATCTCCCAAGCCAAATTTAGCCTGTGCAGAGGCAAAATTCAACAGAACTTTCTGTTCAGCTAATGTCTTGTCAATAGATATCTAATTTTACTATCTTGCAAATCTGAAGTATGACTTGAGGACTGGTCCACAAAGGCATGGAGTTTTCAACTTCTGCATTGCAGTCACAATGATTTTAAAACCATTCTACTAGAGAGAGTCCAGTGTAGGGCCACGAAGATGATCCGAGGGCTGGAGCACCTGCCCTATGAGGAGCTGGGCCTGTTCAGCCTGGAGAAGAGAAGATTGAGGGGGGATCTGATCAATGTGGATAAGCATCTGAAAAAATGGAGGGTGTCAGGGGGACAGGGACAAACTCTTTTCAGTTGTCCTATGTGACAGGACAAGAGGCAATGGGCAGAAATTGAAGCACAGGAAGTTCTGGCTAAACGTGAGGGGGAATTTCTTCCCTGGGAGAGTGATGGAGCACTGAACCAGGTTGCCCAGAGAGGTTGTGGAGTCTCCTTCTCTGGAGGTATTCAAACCCCACCTAGATGCAATCCTCTCTACCATGCTCTAGGTGACCCTGCTGAGCAGGGAGGTTGGACTAGATGATCTCCAGAGGTCCCTTCCAACCTTACTGATTCTATGATTCTATGACTCTGTGATTCTATGATAAGGAATTAGTGCTTGATTCCAGTGGGTTTGATTCCATTTTGCCATATAACAAGATATAAAAAATTCACAATTCACACCACTTATTCTATACAGCGTTTCATGAGCAGAACTTTCTGAGCACTGTATAGTAAAGGATTAGACAGGAAATGAAACAAAAAGATGATAAAATACTACCTTCTTAAGACACAGTAGCTAATTAAATATTCTGATTTAAAATGGGAAGCAAAAGGATCGTAGGGTAAGCTAGATATGGATAAAAGTATGTCGTCCTTCAAAAGCCATATCTTTTAAGAGCAGAAAGTGTTTCAAGGGCATGGAGAAATAGAATGAGATACTTTATAGTGAGGGTAAGATTCCCATTGAAAGTGCTTCTCAAAGTGGTGGCTTCCATAGCATTATCAGGCCTACTACTCACCATCATATCCAGAGAAAGTGTAAATGTGTATATATCACTGATACAGTCAAAATATAAAAGAATAAATCTTAAATATAGTTAGTGATTTCAGAGTCTGATTAAGTTCTGTATTGCTGTGACTTTACAGACTTTTTTGTTTCTTCCCCTTATCCTTGAGGCAGAGGAAGGAGCTGATTTTCATTCTCATCATTAAATATGAAGTACAAAGCACTGTTGATTTATTTTCTAAAAAAATAAAGAGGGAAGCATAGCCCTCAAAAATGTAAATGCACAGAAGCTCAAAAATGTAATGCCAGTGGGTATATCAGAATATATAAGGAATCCTGTCTGCTTTTGTTAATGCATTTTGAGGCATTAAACATCACATTTGCTTCTTTTTTCAAGTTTATTTAAATACTCTGTCATCTTCTAGGGAAGTAGTAAGGAATCAAAATGCAATAAATATGATTTCATTTTTTGTAAGAAAAGCAGAGCTGCTTTTTAAAATTATAGTATTGAAATATAAAGGGTGAGTTTCATAACAACTTCTACAGTGTCTTTTTTAACTTCCTGAAATATAGCAATAGCGTGACAGATTGTGTCTTTCCTCCGTGTTCTGAATTGGAGGCTATATAAATGCTGATTATTTTAATAATTGGCATGCTTTGTGGTGTTTCTATCTTAGGAATTCAGCCCTCTGTCTTAGCTAGCACTCGCAGACAAGAACACTGGTGGTGTCAAAATACTAACCTGTTTTGATGCTGCTTGGCTGCGGTTATTGAGGCAGTTAGGTGAGGGCCCTTCCTAACATAGTCTCCTCACTCCTACCACTAGGTTCTCTTCTCTCTTTTTTGGAGAAAGCTCTGTAGTTCCACCCCAGCATGTCACCTGCAGCAGGTCACTGCCTCTCCACAGCAGAATAGTCACACTGCAGCAGAGCTGCTGGTCAGGTAAAGCTTAGAGATAGCTGAAACTGTAGACCATATCAACAGGCAAATATTATTCTTTCAGGAATATTTACAAATGAGAGCAAGCACTGACTTCCCCATGGTTCCTAACTGGATTCAGCTGAAAGGAAACCAATAGCCAATGCAATTGCCTTTGTCTCTAGAAGCGTCCTTCTGCTCACATCCCCTGCCCAGAAGATAGTTGTACCAACGACAACTAGGGGTAGACTTGATATGTGCACGTGTTGAGTAGGTTGTGATAGAGATGTGCTTGACTGGGCCACGATGCAGCCTGTTGCAAGGCTAAACTCCCTGCCTGGCCTGCCAGACAGCTCTGCTGCCTGCATACAGGGTGTTGGAAGGCCAGAACAATGTTTCTGATCATCCAAGGCTGCTGGCTGAGGCTCTAACTGTATCGGTGCAAATTGCTTCTTTCAGCCGGTTGTGTCGGGCAAAGGGCCAGAGGTTAGCCAATGTCACGCATGGCTTGGTAGAGCCCGTATATCTGCTGGGTAACACTGTTTAACTCAGCAGAAGTGTGCATGGACATTCAATTCATCTAATTGATTTTTTCTGTTGAGATTCTGTGGCTACTAGAAGCAACAACCTGTTGCCAGTTCAGGCTTGCTTTACACTGCATCAGCTGAAGAAATCAGCTGCAAGTGGATTCCCCAGGCACACAACACTTTGCTTGTGTGTGTTTCCAGGGTTCTGCGAGATGGAGGGCAGGAGCAAGTGGCACAGAGCACCCTGTTGTGTGAGTTTCTGAGCTCCATTAAGCCTTTCTGCTCAAACAGGTCCCCTGAAACAATTCTTATTTATAATTAAATAATTAAATTAAATTAAATTAATTAAATAATTAATTCAATGTACTTTATTTTATATCAATACTTAGATCAGCACCAAAGGGTTCTCAGCATCAGAGCAATCAAGAAATGACCTCAACTGATTCATCTTTTTTCCTGAGCTGTGTTGAACTTGTCTCAGCTCTGCTCAAGACATGCCCCATTCATTACAATTCTGTGCAGTTACTACCAGAAATGTATTAACAAACTGAAGTGTCCAGACAAAAGTAATGCAAATTACCAGGAGGGCTGCAGGGAATAAATTTAGAGAACTCATCAGATTGAGCTTTGTTGGCTAATGATTGAGAAGCTTAGAGAATTTAAAATGTCTGAAACCCACGGAAGAGCAAAGATTATTGAAAGTTGGGCAAATACGTAACCAGGGCTAATGTGATGTAGCTGAAAAAGATGAACAATTGGATTTAATGTTGGGAACAAATTTTCATATAGTGATGTGGATTAAATGTTAGACTAACCTCCAGAGGAGGAGACTGAAGTTCCATCTTTTAGGAAGTTTTAAAGCAATTACTAGCAGAAACATTGCTGCACTAGTGGAGGGATTAATTAAAGGCTGTACTATAGCATTGCCTACTTTAATGTAGTTTTTTACAAATGCTCTTTATGCAACATTAGATTTTTCTGTTTTTTTGTATAAGGCAGATCACAACCAGTTAATATGGGCATTACAGATACAATTCTAACTATATATCTAATATATACGTCAGTGTATATTGTGCTGTGTTAGTTTAAATGCAGATTGTATTAGAAAAATAATCTTAAATGCTGTACAGCCTGAGCTTGAAAGCAAATAAAGGCTTTAGCACTGATAAGGCACATTTGTCTGTAGGCATTACAAAAGATGTTAAAGACTTGAACATCTCAAATTACAAATCATAATGATGTGTCATTGCTTCAGAGAAATGTTTAGCTACGATGCTCAGTTACAGAGTTTTCCATTTTTTATATATCACTGGAAACACACAATATTCATTATATCCAGTTTACATGTATTTATCATGCTGTTACCTCCATCTGAAGTTCTTCTGAATATTATATCCTCTTCAGCACCACACATTCATGATTGTGATACTCCACATTTTTCTGTTTCAGCTGAAGAAAGATCACCTCCTGTAGCAAACAGTGCTCTGTTAGATACCGTAAACTGTAGTCTCAAAGGTCCTTGGGAGATTCTTCTTAACTCACATTAAGAAACTCCCCATTGTCTTTCCATTTTGTCAACCTCAGAATTTTCCAAAATATTGAAGCAATTTTGTTTTCAAATAACAAAGCGTACTTGACCTTCCATAATACTTTTCTATCAACATCTCCCTATAAAGCAAAGAGTTTTTATGAGCATGTGTTCACTGAACCATAATTATGACTACAGAATATGAACTGCAATTTGTATTGCCCATTCCACTAAATATTCCACAGCCTGAATGATGCTATAAAGTTAGAAAACTATCAAAAGTCATCTATCAGAGATTACTGCAAAATTTATTACGCAATAGTTACCCGCAGCGGTGGAGGGTGAAAGTAAGTACACAATATTGCCTTTGCTCTAATTCTGCATCTGCACCTCCCCACCTTGGCTGCTAGGAGGCTATGTTAAAAGCCCTTTTAGAGTCTTGGTGAAAGTCAGTCAGTGCTTTCCGCTCATCCACAGAGAAAGCCATTGCATCCTAGAAAGCAGTCAAGTTGGTCAAACGCTTGGTAAATCTGCACTGCCTGTTCCCGATCACTCCAGTGCCTGATGATCACTTCCATGAGAACATGCTCCATGAGTTTCTCAGGACTGAGGTGAGGATAGTGATCTGCTAGTTCCCCAGAACTGTCTTGCTCTTTTTGGAGATAGTTTTAACAACTACCTTCTCTAGCCTTTGCTCCCTTGATCACCACTACTTTTCAGGCATACAGAATAGTCTCACATTAACATCAACCCGGCTTCCTCAGCACCTTCAGACGCAGCCTGTCCAGTCCTGTGGACTTGAATATGTCCAGCTGATCTAGCTAACCCTAAGTGCCGTACTTCTCTCTGCCAGACTTTGCTACCAAATTGAGACCTGAAAGGCCTGGGAACAGCAGACATTGCTAAGGCAATGAAGGCATTGGGTACCTCAGCCTTTTCCTTGCAAAGTCACCTAACAAGTTGGGCACCAGGCCCACATTCTCTCTGGTCCTCCTTTTGCTGCTGATATAGAAACCCTTCCTTTTTCCCTTCATATTCTTCATATTCAACTCTTGCTGTTCTTTGGCCTTCCTAATTATATCCCGCATATCCAGGCAATGTTTCTGTATTCCTCCTTGGTTGCATGGCCCTTTTTCTGCCTCTCTGACACACTAGTCATCGGGAGTTCCTTGTGAGCAAACGTGAGCCCCTACAGCCTTCCCTTGTTTGCACAATGTTCTGTAAAACAAGGGTGCTAGGAAGGACCGGGTTATATTTTCTGTATTTCTGTTTTTTCAGCAGAAGTTGCTTTGCAGTAGGACATAAAAGTCCTTGTTATGGCTTTTTACGGCTAAGAATGGCTTTTTTTTTTTTTTTTTTTTTTTTTTTTTTTTTTTTTTATCTTGCTTTCATTACTGTATTTCAATGGCAAGGTATTCTAGGACTTTGCAGAATCACACACAGCCCCGGTCATGACTGCTGTGGTGGATTGCAGATACATGAGAAAAGGTGCATCTTGCTACCCGCCAGCATATTACAAGGGCATAGGCTGCTTCCTGTCAAGATAATCTTGAAATAATGAAGGACACTAAGAGAAGCAGGTTGTATCAAGTGTGGAATAATGCACTGTAAGTGTGTGGGGGGGTCTGAATTTGTGTGGTTAATTCAAAAGGACTGAACTACGCAAAGCACAGGCTGATACAACTTTTTCTGCAATAGTTATGTTACTTCCCAAGTGACCTAATTAAAACAAGATAAAAGACCAACAAAATCCAAGGAAGAAAAGGAGATTTTGTGTTTCAAAGTAATGCAGTGTTTGATTTAAAAAGCTAAAAATATTGGAAACAAACAAACAAATGGTGTAGAGAAACCCTTATACTGGGTTTACGCTGATCTCAAATATAATTATTCTAGCTTTCATTTGTGTAAATGAAGGAATAAATAGGTCTTCTAGGTTTTCTGTGGGCCAATGGAGGGCTCCCATTATATTTCCAGCAAAAGTAATGGAAATAAAGTCAGAAATCAAGATCAAATATGATGGAATGAAATATGCTGGAGAATGAAATAAAATGGTCCAGTTGCTGATCTACATTTACAGTTCTTTTACATCATACAGACAGGAAAAAATAGCCCAAAATGTAGCATCATCAGTTTCGGAAGATGCTACTGATGTAGAATAATCCCAGAGACACATCTGTGTTCTGTGCATGTGAATGCTCTCCCCTAATAAGCATAGAGAAAAGTTGTGGTGATTAAGGAAGCTTTAAATGAAAGAATCAAATTAACTCTTTTTCTTGTTGCTATTTTTACTAACAGGTTTTCAGGGAGCCCCGAGCATAGACCAGGAGCCATTGGTTCTGCAGAGAATAAAACGGTCCTTTCCTTAGGGAAATTACCCTTGCAGTATGAGATAAACGACAATAGTTGAAAGCAGTCTATAGGGGAAACAGAAGGGAAAAAATGAGACAAATGTGGGCAGAGTGTCAAGCAGGGGGTCTCCGTGAACCAGTGACCAATTGTTATCAAGATTTTACTTAGGAACCCTTAGAGAGGTACGAAACAGATCGTGATTTAATGATGTGAATATTAATAGGAATTCTTCCTGAGCATATCTCAGAAGCAATGGGGAAATGCAAAGGTATTTCACAATGGCTTGCGCTAGCTGGAATAGGAAAGCAGAAAGCAAACGGTGAGTCAGGTGAGCTATACCTAGGGGAGGGGGGAGCCAGTACAGGGGAGAAGTGAGGAAGGAAGAAGGGATGGATATTGTAGTAAGCCAACGGTGGCATGTAGAGAAGGCAGTTTAAAAAACAGTGTGATGATTGAATAGCTCCTAGGAAAGGTAGTTTACTTTTTTTCTATTATAGTAGGCTATATGGGCTACTTACTATCAAGAGATGTCTCATTAGCAGTTTTCTATAGTAAGGTTCTGAGTGACTTTTATACAGATGCAAAAAGGAGGGTACAATGATTTTCTCCTGCCTTGCTCCACATGTGCAGGGCCTGCCAGAGGCCCCACTCCAGAGGATGCAGGCTTCTGCTCCCAGGAGGCAGAGCCTGCACCACTGTTGTTATGAGGAGCTTTTCCCTGACTGCAGATGGGCACAAACTATGTCATAGGAGTGTGCCAAGGAGCCTGGATGCAGTATCCTTCTAAACAAAGTGACACATGGGGTACAGCAGATAAAGTTTCCTTTATAAGTTAAACCTAAACAAAAGCTGCTGGCTTTGGTTACTTCATAATTTGAGTCCCTTGAAAAAAAATGTTTAAACTCTCTCAGTAGATTTTGGCTGCAAGTAGTTGTGTTCATAATCCATAGCATATGCATTGTCAGATTTTCCCAGCCATACCTGGGTACCAGCCCACTAAGCACAGAAGCTCCGCAGCTAAAAGAATTAGAAATAAAATCTCCTACAGGTTGCTAAAATTATTACTCTTATCTTTGAAAAACCACTATTTGTCTGCCCAAGGCAAGATAAAAATCTCCAATAGACAAAAATTCAAATTAAAACTCTGACGGATTCAGCTATAAAAAATATGAAAGAGGACAGATGGTGCGAAGACGTGGATGATTATATGATAAGTGGTGAAATTTAGATAGAGAAAAGACACAAATCAGAATGATGGAAATGGAGGAATTCCCCCTACAACAGTATTTAGCAAATTCCCTTTGTAACCTTACCTGGCAGTGTCCCTGCAGCATCAGTCCCCAGCCTTTGCCACCTCATGAACCCCCCTGGTAAGGGACTACAGGCAATGTCAAGGTGGGTTCTTCTGGTTAGTGCAAGAACCAAGAGGTGAAGAGAATACAATTGATTAATTAGGAAAAAAACAAAGATGTTATTGTTTTGCCACCCGTAGGAGGGATGGGGCTGGTGGCTTTTCCTTTCTGGGCTTCCAGTTCAGGGCAACATCATGCATAAAACTCTAATGGGAACACAGCAGGAGCTGCTTTCTGTCAGGAAGAAGTTAACCTGATTATGGCTCGGTAACGCTCTTGCCTCCTCTTTAGTACAATCTCAGAATTGGATTCTATTTCCAGAAGAGAAGCAAAAAAGCAAGATTTTTTTAGGGGTTGTGAGACGTGAAGTTGGTGTTATCTTCTAAGTTGAAGCTTAGGTTGAATCAGGTAGAGCAGAGCCTGTGTCTGTGACCTTTTGGGCTTTATGCAGTCTCAGATTCTGTGCTCTTTTGTTTGCTCAGTTGTGAGTAATTTACAGCATCCTGGTGTGATTTTGACTTTCGGCACTAGTGGTTTGTCAGTGAAAGTCGCACAGGAAAAAAAATAGAAAAAAAAAAGAATCACTCCGGGCATGATAAGATTAAAGGACGATGTCTTAGGAGAATCATTCAGTTTTTTGAATGTTTCATCAGCCGCTCATCTTACATATATAGAATGTGTGTTTGGAATCTGTACCTTAACAGCATATGGCTTGTAAAAAGCCTATCTTTTATATAGCAACTTGCTACAGTGACAGCTAGTATGAGCTCAAGAGACCCTTTTTTTGAAATATGACACTCTTCCTAGATAAGGGAGATTCAGGGATAAACCTGCATTACTTAGTATGTTGTCCAGGAGACAGTTTTTTTCCCGCAGACATATTGCTCTTACAATATGCTGTTAATGTATACAACGACTGGGTTTCCTATTTTTTACTGTTTTTTTTTTAATTAAAACAGTAGAAACATTGGAGTTTCTACTGTTTAAGCACAGCAATAACTTGTCAGTTTGTCAGTAAAATCTTTATTTTTAAATAGGGTTTGAACAAAGTGTAGTGATGTATTTTTACAGTGGTCTTCATGCAGCTGAATCACAATTTACAAAATAATAAAATAATTACTTTGCCACCTTTTCTCATTCTGGCCACATTTTCTCATTCTGAGCATGCTCAATAGTACATTGAGTTGTGATATAGTATTTACTTCTTTAGTGATATTATGAGTCAAATTCCAAACAAGCCCAGGAAAAAGAAGGGAAAACAAACCAGTTACTTTTGCTGGTCTATTTGGGTTCTTTGATTAGGGAATAAAAATGTTCTCCACAGCACCTTTACTTTGTCAGCTGCAAAAGTTTGCAAGATATATGACATCAAGACACACAGCATTCAAATAAAAATAAATATTGAACAGCTGTATTTCTCATTGAACATTTTCATTCTGTGCACTTTCATTGTGAGAATGAGTCAGGAATTCATCAGGAAAAACAGCATGTGATCAAGAGGTTATTCACACCATGTAACTTTAAGTGTATAGCTTAATGCTCTTAATCAGGCCCTGGAGGCATTCCTTTCTCTCTATTCACTAGATCAGGTCTCAACTTCAGGTGCACTAAATTACAGGACATGTGCTGAAGGAGTTAAGTAGGTGAGGTGAATACCCTTATACTTGCTAAAGAGCTGAGAAGAGCACCTTAGCAGAATAGGGACTATACTCCAGGACTGGATGTCTCCTCAAAGAGAGGGCACTGCAGTCCATCTACATTTCAGTCTACTGGGTGCAGATACAGAAGACAAGCTACCTTTTTCATTGCTGGCCCTAATAAGCGTAAATTTAGAGGAAGTCAGGTCTAAAATTCCCTAAGCTTGCAAAATAAGTCTGATAGGTAGGGGTCAGATTCCAGGATAACTTTCCCCAGTAAACCTGATATAAACATTGCCAGAGTCTCTTGGTCTTTCTGGCATAGACTATGGAACAAGTCATCTTCAGATCATGTGCTTCCAACTGCATGCTTTGGCCACAAAAGCGTCCCTCATCCTGTGTCACTAGGGTCTTGTTAAGAAATGAATTTTAATCTTGTGCTGTCATAAACTTATTGAGATCTGTCTCACAATGGTAGGATGTCTTGCCCTTGTATCTTATGGAAAGACTGTTCTAGACTAGACTTCTCTCTACTTAGAAAATGATCTCCATCTTCTGACGTTTCTTCCATATAAACCCGTGCCATCTGCTTTTCTGTTAGCAATGAGTTTCATTAACCTGACTAAATTTACTTGTCCTGTGTTTTTTTGATGTACCCTTGTGTATGAATGATACCCAACACAATTCCAATGTAGGACTGAAAGATACGACATAGGACCTATAAGATTTGCACTTTTCTTGAGCAGTTTCTGGAGGCCAGGCAAGATAGCCTATAATGTCCTAAATGACCTTAGACACAATGTTTAGGCATTTATACACTATTCGTTTTCCTCTTACATCACTCCTTACATAAGAATATAACATCTTTGTCCTCCCCCCATCCTTGTTTTGCTAAACTGAATGAACCATTTTATTTTAATCTCCTTGCATCCAGTACAAGGGTCCAAGTACAACTCCCAGATTGAAGAGATATCAGCTACCATACAACTTTTCTTCAAAATATGTTTTAAACCCTGCACAGTGTTGTGGTCAGAATAATGGGTCAGTGCTTTCTTGAATTATTTTTTTTCCTCTTTCTTCAGTATTGATACCATATTTGCTATTCTACAGACATACAATTTGATAAGTCTTTTACATATCCTTATTATTAATTCAGGGATGTAATGTTGTAGTGTTCTGGAATGGAAGCTACATGTTATCCCTGTTTTAAGCACATTGAATCCTTCTTTACAATTCTATGTGTTTGCCCCCACATTCTGAATCATATAATGAAAGATATGTTAATTCCTTTTCTATCACAGAAAATGACTGTAAAAGATAATATAAATCAGAGTGAACTTCGTAAATTAGTGTGGATTAAGTATCAACCATTGACATGTTGCCTATGTTCTTATTCTGTAAGCTCCCCAAGAACTTCAGACTAACCATTCTCCATTCTCTGCACTAAGCAGAGCAGCTCTCAGTAAAAGAAAACCAAGTGAAGCATTCAGGCTTCTGAAATCCCGAACACCTCAGTGGTGTGAATTTAGGATGCCTTGCTGCTAAAACATGAACGTCTTTTTCCAACATTGGCTTTCTTTCTGTTGCTACTATTTTTGCTTTGGCATTGCACAAGGAGTGTCTACAAAGTTAGACACTTCAAGCACTAGGAGGACAAAAGTGGATGCTCTGACCATAATCATTCCAGGGATTATTTTTTCGTATTTATGTATTTGATTACCACTGCCTGGCTCACCTTGTGGAAAGGAACATCAGTCATTTTGCCTGGGGGAGGGGAGAATGCTCTAAAACAAATTCCTAAATAAAGACACAAAACCAGACAATAATTCAGTTGATCATTAGTTTTACCTATCAGATGCCTGAATATTTATGCTAATTTATGTATTTTTCATTTATAATCAGGCACTTGAGGAAAGAAATAGATGAGTGATTCACGTAATGTGAGTTTTTTCTCATTTTCCTAAATACAAACAGACTAACATTAAATGGAATGATCAAAAAGAGAACTGGTTAAGATGTGTCAGGTCACTGAGGTTGTCTGCCTATCAAGGAAGCTATGTTGCCTGCAGTGTATGCAGGTGCTTTGTATCAATCTAATTTTAAATGACTCATACAGTGAAGCTCCTTGCACCATCTCCCTTGGGAGACAGCTCTGTAATCTAACATCCTAGCAGTGAGCAAATGCTTCCTGATGTTTGTCTGAAGATTTCCTTTTGCACAACATCAATCCATTATTCCTATTTATATCCACTGTGGCCATCCTAAATCATTTTTCTCTCTAATCAAGACTTGACCCTTTTAACAGAGGTAATGATCATATTTCTCCCTGACTACCTGCAAACTGCATTCTCACTTACAATTTATTCAATTTAAGTATTCCTAAAGTACTCCTAAACACTTCCTAAGCATTTTTATAATCACTGCATATATTCTGGTAGATGTTGTTCATTCCTATTTGTGATCATTTTTGTTGTTTGGTTTTGGCATTGAGATGATCAGAACTCTGGACCTGAGGTATGACATTATCAGCATGTCGCTCTCCTGCCGTTGTTCCAGTCAATATTCATTGTCTTCTCTCCACCAGCTTCACTAGCTTTTGGATGGGTTAGTCATATATGACCTGGGACCTCATCACAAAGCATCACAGGAAGGGAGAAGGGGAACCAACCTGAAGAAGTAAATAAAGGATTGAAAAAAATGAAAACTGGCAGGTAAAATTAGAGAGAGCAAGGAGATATTAAAATTAAATACCCTTTGGAAGTCATAGGAAGTTGTAGGAAGTTTAGTTTTGAAGAAAGCAAAGATTTCAAGTACTAACATTTATGTAGGATGATTGGAAATTAAATAGATAAGGACTGAAAAAATGGGATGTGGAAATAGAATATTTTTGTTATGGCAGAAGAAGCTTTTAGGAGGTTTTGGTTTTTTTCAGAAAACAAACACACACAAAACCGTAGAATCATAGAATCAGTAAGGTTGGAAGGGACCTCTGGAGATCATCTAGTCCAACCTTCCCGCTCAGCAGGGTCACCTAGAGCATGGTAGACAGGGTTGCATCCAGGCAGGCCTTGAAGATCTTCAGAGAAGGAGACTCCACCACCTCTCTGGGCAACCTGTTCCAGTGCTCCGTCACTCTCACAGGGAAGAAATTCCCCCTCACATTCAGGCAGAACTTCCTGTGCTTCAATTTCTGCCCACTGCTTCTTGTTCTGTCACATGGGACAACTGAAAAGGTTTTGTCCCCGTCCCCTTGACACCCTCGCTTCAGATGCTTATCCACATTGATCAGATCCCCCCTCAGTCTTCTCTTCCCCAGGCTAAACAGACCCAGCTCTCGCAGCCGTTCCTCATAGGGCAGGTGCTCCAGCCCTCGGATCATCTCCGTAGCCCTACGCTGGACTCTCTCCAGTAGCTCCAGGTCTCTCTTGTCCTGGGGAGCCCAGGACTGGACACAGTACTTGAGATGAGGCCTCCCCAGGGCTGAGTAGAAGGGCAGGATCACCTCCCTCGACCTGCTGGCAACAGTCTTCCCAATGCACCCCAGGAGACCATTGGCTTTCTTGGCCACAAGGGCACAAGGGCTCATTGCTGGCACATGGTCAATTTGTCATCTGCCAGCACTCCCAGGTCCTTCTCTGCCTCACTTCCCTTGCTTCCCTTCAAATTAGAATTGATTTTGAGAAGCCCAGTGGCCTGTGACACAGAGGAGGATCAAGCTAAAGGGTGCTGCTAGCCATCCCCCTGGGCTGATGTGGAGCACAGGCAGCAGGGTCTGCCCTCCCGGCCCCGGAGGCTGCAGCCGCCACTGCCAGCACGGGAAAGCCATTGGGTCTGGAGTGAGGGGCTGAGAGTTTGGTGCGCTGAGGTGCTGAGCAGGGCAATGTGAGTCCTGCAGGACCCCTTCTGTGGCATGGAGCCCGCTGTCCAAGGAGTAGCATCTGGCGGTCAGCTGTAAAAGCCATGCAAACTGCTTGTCCTTTCATGTGCCCCTGCTAAAAGTCAGACGAAGTGACTCTCACGCAGGAGACCTTTTCCACTAGGCCACTCTTTTGCCTCAAGCAGTACTTGGGTACCAGCTATCATTATTTTTTAATGACTTTGCTTTATGCCAGCATTTTCCCCCTGATATATTGTGTTTGCAGGTCAAATAAAATACAGTGTATGTCCTTTCTCTCTCTTAGCTAGAATTACTTAATTTTGTCCTTTGCTGACGCTATCCTTTTCCTGCATACCTTCACTGATTTGCCACAACTTTTTTGATACATTTTCTTTCTTATTTTCATTGCAGCAGGTTTAAGGAATTCCTGTAGGAGCTCTCTTGCCTGCTTCTTTTATTGTTTCCTCGGTGGTGAGGCTTGTTGGTACCAAGTAGCGCTTTGCAGCTTCTCAGGATCTCCAGCCTTCTTCCAACTAAAGGATTTCAACAAGGATTTCTTTCTTATAAAAAATTATAAGAACCAAATATGTTATATCCCCAAAGAACATCCTTCTCAAAATATTTTTGCTTTCATTAAAAATGGAAAATGTATCTTAATAATTGCAATCAATAGCTTGTCATCAACTTCAGCAAATTTTCCAGTTTTCACCAATTTCTTGATTTGTTATTTCTTGTACTTTCTATACTCTGAGATATTCTATCAGTTATAGTACTTGCATGGTGTTCTTTGCTATGATGTCTTTTCCTCTAGGTAATTTAGGATCTTATTTGAAGATCTGTGTTTAAGATGTATTTTTCACACAATAGATATGTTTCTGTATGGTCCATGTGGACCATGAGTAACTAACTGAAAATGACTCTCTTCCACCTATAATTGGAGAGAAAGGATTACAACTGCAATAAAATAAGATAGCAGTAAGTTCAGTAAAGAAAACATCAATGAGACTGAGATAATACTACGTCCAAAGCACAATAGTAAAACAAGATTTCAGACATACGTATGAAAAGGGAACTATATTTGAGCATTGTCCCCTGTTATCCAAGACAATTAATTTGGGTTCCAGGCACATCAAACTTATTCTAATAGGAAATCATATTTCTTTTTTCCCCCTCCAAACAAGGTAATTTTAAAATAACTAAAATCAGAACAGCAGAATGGAGGAAAGAAGGCCAAACAAGAGAAGAGGGAAAGATAAAGAAAGGAAGATGTAGAAATAAGGGAAAAGGAAAAACATATCTAGAAAGTTCCTGGAATATGTAGAGAGGACTTGTCTTTTAATATTAGAAAAACCTTAAAAATGAGACATCAAAGAATATCTGAAGGATATGAGACACTATATGAGATACTTATATTGTATATATCTTATTCTAAGATATATACAATACTTTCCGAAAATGTTAGGAGTTTGATTAAAATTTTGGGGTAGCATTTTGCTAGCATGCATAGATCATAATCTCCATGTTAGTTATTTTTAATTAATTTATACAGTAAATGCATTAAGGCATGAATTGTGTTAATTGTTCATTGATTAAAGGCTTCTCATACTAAAACATATTGCTGGCATATTCAAGTCAGCAAAACTTTCTTGAGGAAATATAGCTTATGTTAGCAGAAGAGGTTTTTTAAGGACAAAACTCCCACTTGAATAAGATAAGCAAGGCCAAAAAAAGGCCTTTCTTGATGGTATAAATACGTTGAGTCTGGGGCTTTTGCCAATGTAGTAGTGTTGTTTGAAGAGGCTATGAGGGATATTTTCTCACACACCTGACAATCACAGCTACTCTGGCAAAAATTCTGACTACCCTTCAGTGATCTCACAATTTAGGGAAAACTAAGAAATCAAAATGACATTCTTCTGCCCATGCTAAGGAGGATATAGGAGTCTCTATTGTGTTTTGGAAAATGTGGAAGAGTCGTTCTTGAATATTGTAACCCCACATTTTTATCATCTAGAGTACAACATCTAAAATGAGAAAATTTGGAGTAGTATCTTCATAATTTCATTGTCATTGTAACAGTTTCTTAATCCAATAAACCAGTTTATATTCTGACATAATTAATTACATATATCCATATGTATGTGCATATACCATATGTATTAATTATATATGTTAATTACACATACTGCAGTTAGAGAACCAAAGGCCTCTGATTAAAAAAATGCATCCATAGGTCTGCAAAGAAAATTAATTTGTGTTTGTGGGGATTTGATTCTGGGGTTTGATTTTCAGATTCATATCCATAGTTTCATGTTTGAGTATAAAGGTATAATTGCATCACCAGTATAATAAGGCTTCCCAAGTGAATCTAATATTGAAATAGCTACAGTCCTATTAATAGAAAATGTCTTTCTCTAGTCATCTTGTTAACTGGGCAAAGTTCTCACACATCATATAGCCAATAAAATTCAGTAAAAAGTGTTAAAAGAATCATGAGATAATTCAAGTTTATTCTATACGTGTTTAAAATATTAACTCCAAAATCAATAGTTACATTTTCATAGTGCCCTACACTTGAGATGCACATTCCAATAAAGGATATATGAAGGGTGTTTTGAAATGAGGTCATCGAATAAATATTTGGTGAATGTATAATGACATTATAAGTGTAAAATAATTTGTAGCATATAACATAACTTAGAGTTTTGAGAAGTAAAACTAAATGCCGTATACATGAAATAGTTGAAAAATAAATGGCTAAAAGTCTCTTATTGTCGCTAGGAAATGGATATCAGGAGCCAAAAAAAGTAATTAATCATAGAAATTATTGATGAGACAGATTTAAGTGTTTGGGGTTGTATTTTATTGCTTTTATTTTCGTATCTTTCACATCTATTTTCCCACTAACAAAATCACCATTCTATCCAATTGAAAAGTTATGATTTACTGATCCAGATCGGTTAATGATCAGCCTAAATCAGGTGTTGGTTAGTGTTCTGTTATTAGTTATCATTATAACTTCACTGATAGTTATCGAAAATGATCTTAGTGCACGCTGTTTAATCTGTGAGTTTGAAATAAAAGCAGTTAAGAAATTAAAATACACACACACACACAAAAAGATACCTATTTGAGTGGGTATTACTTTGAGAAGTGAAATATCCCTTCCCTCTGGCAGACTACTCGTTTATATTCTCATTTTACTGATTTTCTTACATTTTATTCTGTGTTCTGGATCTCAACAGATAAGTCAAAAATCAGTGTGAATATTTGATCCAATATTTCTGTAAACAGAACATTGTTTCCCAGTCGTCCTCCACTTAGGATTCTGCATATTATTACTCTTGCTGTAAGCCAGGCTGTGTGACCTCTCTGGTCAAATCATGTCACTAATCACAGCTCCGAATTTTAGTAATGCTTAAATGAACTCGTCCACAATCTACAATTATCCATTGAAGGTGTTCAAATGATAAAAATGGGTACATTTGATAAATTATAAGCTGTTTTCTCAATCTGCAAATAAAAGAAACACACTTTTTTATAATAATATTGTAGGTTTTTGCCTCACAATAGTATGGTCTATCAGTATACTGAGAAAAAAAATCTTTCCATGACTGTTTTTCCGTCTGCTGCACCCATGTAATGGGGTTTATAAATTCCAGGGGGAATTTTCTCTTATACTTTCATATACTCGGTATTTTTTATTATTATAAGAGACTGACAAACTCAGGATGCAGATTTGGGAGTCATGTCTCTGCTGCTGAGTAGTTTTAATAGCAATTATTTCAGTACTAAATAAAGGGATACTATAATTTTGAAATTTTATCCTAATGTTTGGATCCAGTTACTTTAGGTTAAAAAAGCTTTTAAGATGACTGAAAATGCTTGTGGCAAAAATTTTGGTAGTGACCAAGCTGGGTAGGAAGATTTTCTGCTGAATGCTATTTAATCCTTACATTCAAGTTAAAGTTTATAGTATTGTTTAAGAAACAAATATTGAAAAAGGAATAAGCCATATGTAGTGTGGGTTAAATAGCTTGGGAAGTTTATGTATTTATTCAATTTAATTTTTAATGGAGTCTGGAGAGATTAGCATAGTGAAAAAATTAAATGCACTTCATACCTAAGATGAAAAAGTGATTGTAGAACAAATGCTCAAATATTTGAAGTGGCTACATGTCACCAAGGAAAAGATGTTATTTAGGATGTTGTGAGCAGTATTAGTAGAATAGCCAGATGAAATTTAAAAAGAGAAGATTTCAGTTAACTCTCTGGGTTAACTTCTGACAACAAAACCCTTTGGAGTAGAAAAGAAGTAGAAAAATTCTCATTTAGGAAAACTGAAAGTAAACTAAAGCAAACACTGAGAAATTCATTTCTGGGAATTATAATCCTTAGTCTATCAGGTACCTAGCTATAAGAAAAAAGTAGATCTTTTCATCTGTAATTTTAGTCAAAGAATGCTAATTTTTATTTGCTTATTTTACAACTCTCCTCTTAATATCATATGATGAATAAGTCAGGTTTATTTACATTTTATACAAGACATGAGCAGCTTGAGTTATGAATTAAAGTTCTCATTTAAGCAAAAAGGGAAAATCACAGTGGAAACCTTACACCTGGCCACAAATAACAGAAATTTGGTATTTAGCCACTAACCTGCCTGTATTTTTCTTGTTTATGTGTTAGCTGCAATTTGTTTCTTTTTACTAAACTTTTTATTAGCACTCGCTATTTTATTTAGGTTTTCTTTTGATATTTAATGCAGAGCTTCTGTAAGCTGTTGGATGTGCAGCCAAGAACATCAAAGAGCTCTGTTTACCTACTAAATATCCAAGTTTGCCCATACCACTTCAACCCCTGCCAGCAGAGCACTTCTCTAGGAAGAGTATAGTTCCCAGACATCTGTGCAGAGGATGGTAACAAAATTACTGTCCATAAAAGATTTTGTGATGCTGGGTGGCAGTCAGTTCAGTGTTAAGACACTTGTGCTCTAGGTGTCTGGCATCACACTGCAATCAGTTAATTAGATTCCATTAATTAGCGATGGGAGCCTGGAGAGGGATTCAGTTGATCAGCCACTAGGTGTCAACTTTAGACTGAACAGAATCATCCCTGGGCTCCACAGACTGGCAGCCTAGAAGATTTCAGTTGCTTAAACAAGGGGACTGAGTGTCATGTGGAAAACATAGACTACTTCTGCACGGGCAGGTGGTGTGATACTGTGGGAGGAGCTCTGCAAAGAGGAACGCTTGTGTGCTGGGGACTCAGTCTCTGCACTGAGGTTGTCTCTGTACCCACAGAGCTCAGCTCCAGTCCAGTCCTGCATGTGGAATGCACTCTGGTGGCAGAAGGACATCTTTTGGGCTAGTTTCATCAGAAAGGAATATAGTTTGTGTGCTCTGAGACAGCTCCACAGGGCCCAGCTGTACATGATAAACAGGATCAATTGGGGATGCATCAGATGTGCAATTCTGCCCCAAACTAAAATGCTGATGTGGTTGCACCCCTTGTGTAGCTCACTGAACTTTCAGCTGCTGTTCCAGAAGGTATATATCTCCTGTAAGTCGTGTTTCAAATCTTCCAGTCCTGTGTTAATGCACCAGATCCCTTACTGAGTCTAAAGCAGTATGGGGCACATGCATTCAAGTAACTAGGTTGTAATCTTGATTTCCACTGACTGTATATCTACATTACAGATAGACACCTAAGTTTAGATGTCTTTGTCCATTGTCAAATCCCACCCAAAGAAATAGATTGAAGTTACAAAACTCATTATCAGCCTCTGCTGTTGTTTAACAATGAACTCCTTGTTGCAGCAGCTGTATCCTTTTTTTTCCATTTCTGACATTCCCAATTGTTTCTAGATTCACTTCATGCTCTAGTTTCACATACTTCTTTTTTTCATTTATATTCATGTTTAAGTAATGTAATATTTATACTTTTGATTTTGGCATTCAGTGAATGCTAATCATAGTTAGATGTTCTCTCAGTCCCAGAAGAACCAACAAAGACTTTTGTTAATTACACATTATCACATAAAATCTCAGACAAGTATTTGGCTGTGTGTCAAATGCCTTTGGCTTGTAGTTGTAAAACTAAGCTATGGAAGATTTGGGACTGCTACATTTGCTACTTTTTTATGCTTTCAGTTTCAGTAGTTGGTAACCTTATAGTCACTGTTCTATCTGACAGCTGACTCCAGACTCTGGAGTGAACTTTAGTAGTTGGTCATAGCTGGAGTTTGGGAGGGTGTCGTTTACACAAATTGTAATTTTATTTTGTTGTTTGGTAGTTGCAATGGTAAGAACAAGTTGAGGTAAAGGTAGCTGTGAAAAGCACATCTACCGTTAGCATCCCATGGCGCATGTTCCCACAGTAATATGAGGAAGAAATAGTCCTCATCACCTATATTCACATCAAAGATGCATCTTGCTGTCCAGGATGAGCCATCTTATAAAAGGTGACAGTGATCTGCAACTGCAGAAAAGTCTTGATAGCACTGCCAGGCTGAAAGTAATGCTGAAAAACTGGTGTGGATGCTAAAATGAGCAGAACAAGACTGGTAACACTCCATCCCAACAATTACAACTTGGTTTTGTCATTTTGTTTTCTTGGTATTTTCCATAAAATTCATAGATATGAGGAAAAAAAAAACATCTGAGGATGGAACGACTACTGTAGGATCAGTTAAAGTGTTAGGAGAAAACAAAAATAGTCAAAACTGGTGTCTCAATAACAGGTTTGAGGAGGATTTAACTGAGGGCCAAACAGCCACAAACTGATCTGTGCCTTCTTGACAGAATGGACTACAAATGCCCAGTCTGTTCTGTGGTACATTAATCCACAACTGCCTTTTCCTCTCACTGTTATTGAAGGTGATATCCCTCACTTTCCTTAACATCCTATACGTTATCACTATCAGATCAAACTGCTGGTAAAAATGAAGTGTAGGAATATTTTGCACACAGCCTGACATGATAAAGTATCTCCTTAAATGACTCACTGAAAATAATATGAATAATTCCAACTGCTGGTGCATCTGAGTCATCCGCTGGTTTATATATAGCACAGATACCTTTGCTTGCTTTCATGCTGTCTCTAGCCATTATAGTTCATTAAGATTAGATGCATATTGCCTTTCTCTCCTATTTGGATTATTCAAGCCATTAAGAAGACAAAAAAGTGAGAGAGAAAATCATGAGAGCTTTTGTGTCAATATTGTTGCTAGGGAAACCACTTCCTTTTTATTTCACTGCATGGGACACTAGTGTCACTTTGAGTCTGGCTTTCTGAAAGATAACTTCACAGAAGGGCATCAGGAATGAAAAACAGAATTCATGAAATATCAGACTGCCATTGTAAATAGAAAAAGAGTTATACCAGGTGTTTCAAAAGCAGCTCAAGTCACTTGTGAGTTTAAATTCTGTCTAGAATTTTGAGGAGAATGTGTAAGGCAACAGATAGGAGAGACCGATGGCAGATATGTCTTAGATAATCTACCATTCCTTCTTCTTTATATGCATCACTGTGGTGCATCACGATTTAAATTAAGCAGAATGCAGAATATCTGGTTGGAATGACAAGGAGTATTTCACACCTCCATAACTATCCTCCGGCTTCCTCCTCTTCTCAACAGATATCTTTGTGCAACCTTACTTGTACCCTGTCATGTCTAATAGGGTTTCCTCACGTAGTGTAATCAGTCTTTAGCCATTCTGTTCTTCAGAGCCTTTTATAAACCACATTCTTTTTAACAAAACCTTTATATGAATTTCATGAAGAGTAATAATCATGAATTTAGAAATGAAAAACAGAAAAAATGCAAATCCAGTCTAAAGCTATGAAGTGTATATAATACCGAAAGATTTCAAATTTGGATTGCCTTATGTCATTTGCCATTCTCATTTTGATGAAGTCTTCTTGAAAATTAAACTGTACGTAACAAGTTTGTGAAAAGCAGCAACAATAGAATCATTCTAAAGGCAATCATTTTTCTTCATTCTTTAAGGGGAGAAATTATTGATAGAACAGCTAGGAAACAGCAGTTTTTCTTGTTTTCAACTTAGTAAAAGAGGCTTGGCACACTTCTGTAATGAAAGAATCATCACAGCAAAGCAACTCAAGTGATTTCACCACTTTCAGTGTAACATTTCCAAGTCTTAACATCTCTCCTACCTCTCACTACCAGGACTCAGAGCATTCAGCCAGTGGCTGGATAAATGTGTAAAATGGTCTTTTCAAATTACAATACTTTCTAGCTTCTGATTTCTTCTTTCCCAGCAAAAAGAAAGAAATCTTAACTATAGTCTTTCTTTTCTTTTTAGGGGATCAGATATAAAAAGGATGAATTAAGATTGATTTTATAGCTTAACTATATTTAAATTAGACTGTGGAAAGCACAATATCTGTAGTGCAGGAATAAAACTCTGTAGTAGTACAGATTAAACTAAGTAATATTACATGTTTTTCTGTGTCTCATCTGTGATTTTCTAGTCACTAAAGCACCTGGCAGATGAATAGTAATAAATAAATAATGAGTTTTGAGTGATCCTTTGGAGCACTAAAAAAGTATAAATGTTTTCAGAGTGAGTGGGGATTGCAGTTATTGCTACATAAGATCAACTAGACTCCTAACATCAAAGCTCAGTGTCTTCATATTGGTTTTATTTCCTTCTTATTTTTCTTTCCTTTGCCCACTCTGACAATACCAAAATGAACTAGAGATGTGGAAGCCAGTTTATTATAAACAAGTAACAAAATCAGTTTACAGTTTGAGACAAATACATACTAAGGCTGTACCAGTAATTTTGTGAAAACTAATTTTTCAGGTACCTTTATTAATGTGTCATTAATATGGTAAGATCATGATATATGAAGGTGGCTGCATCAGCTAGCCACATTGCACAAATGTGAACTGTGCATCAGTTTAACTATTTTTGTCAGGCCAAGAGGATTAGAAGTCTCCAATCTTTCTTCCACTACACTACATATCGGAAACTAGCTATAACAAATTTTGCAAGTGGACAACTGTAGACAACTAGATGAGTAAAAAACAGGTTGGATGGTCAAGCTTAGAAAGTCAAGGTCGATGGATTGTACCTGGTGATCCAGGATCACCTGGATGCCAGTGACAGGGGGAGTACCACAGGTGTGTCTCCTGGGACCTGACCTGTTTGACATCCTTATCAATGACCTGGAGACAGTAACAGAGTTTCATCAAATCTGCAGATGACCCCAAACTGGAGGGGAACAGTCAATGTGCTCCAGGGCAGGGCTGCTGTTCAGAGAGACCTAGAAGGCTAGAGGAATGGACTAGCAGGAACTAGCACAAATGCAAAGTCCTGCACCTGAGAAGGAAGAAAACCTTATAATGACACAGTCTGGGAAGCAGCTCTGTGGAAAAAGCCCAAGGGATCTTGTCAGAAAAGCAAACTGCACATTGGCAAGCAGTTTGCCTTGGCAGCAGGGAAGGCCAACATCCTCCTGGGTTGTAGATTGAGGGAAGTGATTATCCCCCTCTACTGTTGTCATTAGACAACACTTAGATATTGCATCCAGTTTTGCTCCCACTCAGTACAAGAAACACATTGATAAAGTGGAACAAGTTCAGCAGGGGGCCACTGAGATGGTCGGGGCTGGAGTGCCTGCCCTGTTAGGAGACACTGAGGGAGGGACCAGGGCTTGTTCAGCCAGGAGAAGAGAGGGCTTTGGGAGACCAGACAGCAGCCCCAGTACCCGCAAGGAGGTCATCAGGAAGACACGGTGGGAGATCATGGTGGCAAAATGAGAGGCAAGGGGCATAAGTTGAAACAAGAGATGTTCAGGCTGCATATAAGCCATTTTTTTCTCCCGCATGAGAATGGTCAAGAGGTGGACTAGGCTACCCAGGAAGACTATGCAGCCTTGGAGGTTTTTGAGACTTAATTGGATAAAGCCATGAGCAACCTGGTCTGAGCCCCATAACTGATCCTGCTCTCCTGAACAGGAGATTGAACTAGAGACCTCCCAAGGTCCCTGTCCACCTGAATTATCCTGTGATTCTTTGATATAAAATATAGCTATGTTCTCTGCTGGTTATGTTTAGGTTAAATAAATCAGGGACGATAAGCAGCTAATTATTGTGGCAACCTAACTAGGACACAAAATATCTAGGAAATTTCTGGATTGTGTGAACGTTGATAAAAGTCTTGATAAGAATATACCTGTTACTCGAGCACTTGAAGAAAAGTTATTAAAGTGAATGTAAAAAAATATTTCTAAATTAGTTAAAAGTCACAGTAGTTGAAGTTTTATTTTACTCTATTTTGGTCAAAGTTACAGTATTTCAGTAGTTTCATCTTTTTTATGCATCGTTAAATATAAAATAGAAGCTTTTCGGGGACTCATTGGCAGTAAAAAGATATTGAGAGCATAGCAAATCACATTAACTGACTGTGAGGTCCTGCTCAGATGTCATGCGAAAGAGAGAATATGTTGATAGAGCAGAGGATTAGGCCAGTAGGAACTGGTGGGTTTTATCACCTTTGTATATCAAACTGCTTTAGGCACTTCTGGGAGTCTCAGTCTGGTTGTAGTGGTACAGTTCAGGAAAATGACAAACTGGAGGGGAGTTCATGAAAAAAAAAATGGGGAAGGACATGATCCATGTGAGAAACTCAGAGCTCAGTCTGTCCAGCTTAGCAAAATGAAGCTAAAGGGGTGGCAGTGTCATACTTTGCGAACACTTCCATGGTACTTGTAGAAACAGGTGTCAGGTAATAGATAGCTCTTCAGTGTCATAGCCAGAGTGTAACAAGATCCACTGGCTATATCTTGGAGCTGTTCGGATTAGACATAAAGCTTGTGTTTTTATTACTGGAGCCAAGTAATGCCAGGGTTACTTGGACAGACAAGCAATAATTGAAATTCAGGGAGGTTTGCAGAGGAATGTGTACCACAAAGGTACTGTGCTTTTTTGCAGTCTAAGGACCTAACTATGATCCCTTTTTTTTACCAATTAGTAAGATTCCTAGAGAGAAAAAGATGTTTTGTTTCAGTATCCCACTAGCTCCTACAGACCCCTGCTACAATCCTGCATCGTACAGCACCACAGTGACAAATGTTAATGGCCTGGAAGAGGTCACAACTGGAGCGCTCCTGTGGCAGAGCCTTTTCTCTTTCCAAGTGTGGGTCAGAAGCCTTGACGTGCCTGGCGCAGCGCTGTCACACAGCACCGACAGTGAATATATTTCTGGCAATCTCAGCATTCACAACAGATGGGACCATCTAATAGTTTTGGCATTCCCAGCGTGCTGCTGCCAATGTGACCCCGCGAGGTGGGCAGTTTTGTGTGTGAAGAGCTATCCTTCGCTTGTTAATAGGCTATTAGCATAAGTTAATGTGAGAGGTGCAGCTCTGTCCCAGGGCCCCGAACCCGGCGGCTGAGCGCGCTGCTGTCTGTCAGGAGGCTGCTCAGGTGCCCGCGCGCCCTGGTGAGATACAGGCAGTCTGCTCGGAGATGGCACGGCGAACGGAGCCCATGTGCATGTGAGGTTTTGGCTGCTTAGCAACTGCGTAGCAGAGGTGTCCCAGAAGGACGCACCGTCTGTTTCAGCTATAAATGTAAAACGTCCTTTTAAAACCTGCACAGTACATCCCAAAGAACATTGGAGCACTGTCTGCTTTTATAATGCCAAAGGTATGACCGAAACAGCTTCCCACCACGACAGCAGTACCACCGCTCCTGATAGGTGGTATCTGCATGGTGTATTGACTTCTTCTCCCAGTGAAAAGCTCCCTCTGGTCCCCATTGCCTTCCCCTTTCCAGCCAATTTCTGCTCTGTAGAGACCATCATCAAAAGAAAATCGTTTCTTTTTCAATCAGCTTCAATAAGTACCAGTATTTTTAAAAATAAGGATTCAGGTTGTGTATAGAAAATGACCATATGTTGCAAAGCATGTGTGAGCAAATGGTTCTTTAAAAATATGGTCCTTAATCTCAAATGTTCTCTTTTATAATGCATTTGCTACAACTCACAATTCAGAGAGAGAGAGTTGTGAGACTCAGTTGGTAAATGCTTGTGAAGCACTTTGAAAGTTTTCATCGAAAACACTATAGAAGACAAAAGTATAATTATTGGGTTTATGAGGATCAATATAATTAGAATTTAATTCAAACATTTTAATAATAAAAGAGCTAGGAAGCTGTAGTCCAAATAAATCAGCGAGATAAAATACCAGGATGAAATTAGGTAAATTCTTGGAGACATACTCACAAAAGCAGTTAGCATCTGATTCTTTATTTTTCTTTTTCTTTAAGAAAATTGTTTTATTTCATTGATAAATTGGATTTATTGTAATGTAATCAGCTGAGTGACAGCTACCTGCTAGATTTGGTCTTAGGTAACAGTTCTGCATGTTAATTTTTGAGTTTCAGCTGAGTTATGTCTGGAGAGGTAAGGAAAAAAGGAAAGAAAACAATATGTGGCTGTTAGCATACTTAACCTACTATTCTATGTTCTCAGTTGTTGACTGACATCTACGTTTGGAATAGATAAGTAAAATTTAGCTCAAAATCTGATAATTATCAGGCATAACTGTAAATACAAAGAATTTTTTAAAAGACGTTAAATACCTTTGTCCTGAAAATATGACCAGCTGATTAATTGGCATGGCAAATTATAAACATGTCACTTGGATGAGAAAAAAACATATTCATAGCAATCCATACCTCACTTTTTCAAATCAAAGCTGTGAATCGATTTTGTCTGAGGCTCTCTAACTGCTGTTTAAGCAGTTATTTCTGTTTTAAAGTCTTTTCTCCGATAATTAGTTTTGCTGTTCAGTGAACAGACAGACTGATGCAGCAGTTGGTCAAGTTAATTGTCTCAAATCTCATCCCAAGTTACATGAAGTACTAGTAGAGTTAAGCAGATCTTATTTTTTTTGCTTTTGCCCCTTCCTGACTACACTTTTACATTCCTCAACTACCATTCAGATCTCTAGATTTCCAGTTATTAGTTTATCTGATACAACCAGTGTAGAACTTCCTCTGTTATACAGTCATCTGAATGACATTTAGTTGTGCATTTAGAAAGCCTTACTAACAGCTAGCCTGATTTTTTTTGTATTTAATTTGGATTTGCAAGAAAATTGAAAGAGGTTTGAAGATAGAATATGAAAGATTTTGATGCAGTGATAAAGCTGAAAAAGACCTGATGGCTTAAAAGATACTTGCATCTTTTATTTTGCAATGATTGACTTGAATTAATAATATCAGTAGCACACCTGGATTTCACTGCCTCACTGGGGATTGACAGACATCCTCTTCTGGAACCAGCTGCCTTGGAGGAAGAGCTGCCATCCTTGGCTGCTCGCTGGCTCCCCCTCACACCTCGTCCTTCCCATAGTTCCCGTTTACCTGCCAGCAGACCGGTTGGTAATTGACAGCTCTCTAGTTTGCTTCGGGCAAAAGCAGCTAGGAGCACACACATAAACTATCAATAAGGATGATACTTCAGTAACAGGATGATGATTAGGAATGAGGGTCAAGTACAGCTTCCACTAGCCTTGGGTTTTGTTCCATTCTTGCAACACCGCTGCAGTCCAAAAGCTATTTTTGTAACTCTATTCAGAAATAGGTCTTGCTGAGCAAGGTTAGTGAATATAGTGACAATGGCATCTGTAAAAGCAGTAAATGTCAGTCTTTTGGTTATAAGATATGCATAGGAATCCAGCATTTTCAAAGAAAATACAAAAACTTTGTAGTAGAGAGGCACTGATGAAGTGTATGCTAACATAGCACTTTAATAGCATACAGAAGCAACTTTTAGGATCATTCGGGATGACACTTTTAATGTGGGACATACAGCTTAAAAATCGGAACAGACAGTAGCTCTGTAAGTTTTTCCTTGCAACCTGCTCCGTAGTCTTCTGATCTCATATTTCTTCTGAGGATCTCATTCTTGTTTATTTTCCATGCCAATGTCACCTTTGATCTTCTGCTGACATTGTGAAACAAACAGTACCAAACTCAACGTTTTTTTGTTTGCTTGTTTTTGTGATGAGGAAAATTACCATTAATTACAAGGCTTACACCATTCACTTATTTTATATTAGTAACTACATATTCCTTTTATTTACTGTCAGTTTGGGGTAGAACGTATGAAGTGCCCTAGCAGGGCACTTGTCATTATGCTGACCCTGCCAGTACCTTCAAACTGGCAAATCTGTGATTCTGTAAACTTTGCAGTTTAGCCTACTGGTTTAAGTTCAGCTGTAATGATTGGCTACAAAGACATCAAAGTTTTTTTGGAACTGCACTGCATTTGGCCCAGTTCCTAATAAATAACTCATTTTTTAAATTTTTGCCTGACATAATTGTGTTTGGTACAAACTGCTCCAAACAAGTAGGACCAACTGCTAGCTGACCATAAGAATGAACAGAGAATATATTGTTATTAGGAATAAGGGACTTACATTTACATAATTAAAAACACTCATTTCAGTGATGCTGCTCTGGATTTATGTTAGGGTAAGAGAGAGTTTTTTGCTGTGTTTCATCTCAGGAAGATATTGTTGAAATTGTCCAAACAAATCGTTCTTCAAGGTATATTCCCACTTGTGGGACACAGTGATCAAGTTAGGGGCAAGCTACTAACTGTAATAACTGCTTTCAAAACTCTCTCTTATGGGAGTGTATGATAAAATCTTGCTTCAAAGTGACATTATTACCTTATGTATATGCATGTGTGCAAAGTCTGGCTGCATCAGTTGTCTTTCTTTCTCATGCAGAGAAGAGATGCAATTTGCTCCACAGAGTATCCTTATCTGCTACCCTTGGGTGGTCTTGTCTCCCATCCATGCCCAATTCTTTCCCATTGTTCCTATTTATCTACCAGCAATGATTATTTTTATTACTATTAGTTATTATTAAATTATTAGTTATTATTTTATGTAGGGGATTACAGATCATGATTTGCAAACATAATTTGCTGGCAAGACCTAGAGTTAGAAAGAATTTGTTCCCATCAGCCAGCTGAAGACCGGTACCTGTGTCTAGTCCCAGTCACGTCTAGTTCTTCTTATTCTTTCCTCTGTTCACTGGAACTTGCTTGTTCAAGTTCAGAGTTAGAGTTTGACCCATTGATCTCAGACCTGTAGTAACAGGATACTTCAAAGCCTCTGAGAGTACAATCAGCCTTTGCATCCTGCTGCTATGGCAGAGGAAGTAACATTGCTTAGCTGCAGCCTCTTCTCTGCTTTCTGTCATCAAACATAGCCTCTTTGTCTTTTACCCCCAAATCATGGCATGTAATAAAAGTGGTACTTTTACAGACAACATCTCTTATGCGTTGATTGGTGCTTCCTTTCTCATCCCATTGCTGCTTGTTTGATACCTTTGTCCTTAGCGATAACTCAGGAACGTCCTGTGGCACTAATACCTCTAAATGCATCCTGCAATTGTGTGCAGGGGCCCAGCAGGCAGAAGGACAGAGTTAAGAAATATTGTTAAGACCTGATCTGTTAGGCATCCTGACCTTTAAGATGGGAAAGTAGCAGTGGCTTTTTGAGAGTTTACAAGGCTTTTCCAGGCCAGACTGGAATCATGAAGAAAAAAGTGGCCTGCCTTTGCAGTGAAGAGAGTGTTCCTTGCTCTCTTTCCCCACCCTAAATTTTCTTTGCCACTTCTCTCCATTCTTGCTCTCATTTTTCCAGATTCAAAGCTGAAACCCTTTGCTTTGAAACTCAGGTCAGGAGTTTCAAAGGGCAAGGCACTGGGCATTACTGTTGCTAAGAGCAGTCTGTCCTCTCCCAGCTGCGTGTTTGTGCATAGACAGGGTCAGAGTGTGATTGAAGCCTGAGAGATGCACAAGAGCAGAGACTTGAAATTAAATAGTCTTTGAATTTTTCTCTTAACTAGTCTCACTCTGGCACAGACTCCTGCCTTAGGGGGATGATCCAGTGGAATAGCAATGACCCAAAGCTACTGCTGTGCACAGTCAAGCATGCAAGGAGAAGAATTTATCTCAAAGTGTCCCTATGAGGATATTCAGGCTGCAAATAAATGTTTGTAAAGGATGTACATGGATATTAAAAGAATAAGGATTTTACACTTTTCTGAATAAAAATGATTTTTCTGAAATACTGAATGATACATAGGAAAAAAAATGAAAAATCGTGGTAGGTGAGACCTTCATCTCTTCCCTCATTTATTACTAGCACCCATGGTGTAGCTGTCCTAATTAAAAAGAACTTGCCCTTTCAAACAGAGGAGATATAGATAGATTCTGATCCAAATGGCCTCATAGAAAAGAAATTGCTGAATTAAGTCATTATTCTAATTAACATTTATACTCCTAATGTTAACAATGTACTTTTAAAAGGAATCAGTAGCATAGATATCCCTCCTTAAATCATCCAATGGTTTGGTGCAACTAGTGATTTTAATTACCCTTTTGTTATCAATTTAGACAGATCTAGGTGTGATTGTATTGTAAATCAGTTATCTCAAGAAAGTCATTAATGAGGTAAGGACTGATAGATGCTTTCAGTTATGAATGGCCCAAGTGGTTTACCTAAGTTTATTTTGCTTATGAAAAGAGGTGACCCTTCACCAATAACCAGACAATAATGTATCAGCTATTACTCAGTGAGTTTGGTTTTACCTTCAACTTGCCAGGATTAGCCCAGTCCGCTTGTGCTCTACATGCCTAAATTGTTTTAATGATTGTAATTCACAGAACTGTAGCATCTCTTTTGACTTTGTTTATACATTTCTTGTCTCCCTTAGTATAAATCATAAAGACAACTTAATTGGTTTATATTTCTGAAGCAGTTTGAAATGTGAAGCTTTGCATAAGTGTTCAAGGTTGTTATTACTTTGTGACTCCTCCCAAGTCATTTAACTTCCAGAATGAAGAGAAATTATTTGCCATTTGCAAGAGTAAATACAGTGAATCTTGTCAAAAGTAATCACTAAAGGATCACCAGAAAATACCTTTTGTTTCATAGGATTGCATTTTAAATATTTAAGCTTTACATCTCTTAAATCCATTACCCTCACTGGAAGTATTTGATTTATGCTTGTATGAAAGGAGAATTGGATCCTTCATACCTGTGGCAGTGAGGGGACAGTTTCATGATAGGACAAAGTTCCTGAAAAGTAGATGTCTTCAATATATAGGTTTTTACTATAATTGAAACAGTGGTCCATTTGATACACTTAGAACTTGAGATTATGACTTTTTTATTTCATAGGAGACAAATGTATAATTATATCAGTGTTTATTATTAGAGATTGGAAGATTTCTTCATTCATACATGTATATCTTATCTAAAGAATTTATGTAAGCCCAGCTGATGGTGTGTTTTTTCATAGAGCAATGTTAACTGGAGACTAGCCCTCTAGCTTTTCCTTAGGACTGGACCAGTGCTCAGCATTACAAGAGATTTTTTGTCATGTTCAGTCTTCAAAACAATAAAGATACACTTGAGACAGATGGTTGTGCATTTAATTCCTCTTGTTACTTCCACTGGCTCACAGGGCAGAATCAAGAGCTATCTATGACAAAGCAGAAAAGTCTTTTACCCCAAAACAAGAATTTAGGATCAGAAATGAAACAAGGAGGCAAAACAAGGACAGCAAACAAAAAGCAGCCCAGGGCAACGTAGTGTGTCAAGGAGAAAGAGACACATAAGAAAGATGTGGACAGTTGTGCATGTTTGCTTCAATCTGCAATGACTGTGTAGGCCACACATCAAAAAAGTTGGACTGTCTGTTTGACAGAGAACAAAAAAAGATATAGCTCAATTTTTTCAGCTATTGCTGTTTTTTGAATAATTGAAATTATTTGAGCTGTCAAACTGGTGTATAAAAATTCATTTACTTTAGCTCTGTTTTTAACTATTTGCCTAACTGCTTTCAGGCAATTATTAGATGTCATCTTGGAGTGACAAACTGAAGGCTCCTGTAGCGTTTTAACAACTATCCTTTCCACAATTGATGAGCTAGGATCTACAGCTCTCACTGATGTAACTTCCATTTGTTTCATATCTTTCTAGCATAAATTAAGGTCAAAATTTGGACCCTTCAGCCTAGCAGCACATTAAGTCCGTCAGCTCTAACAGATGCTTCATTTCTCCAGTTGCGTGCATGCACAGAAATGTCCATTTTGGGGGGACCAAAGTGTCTATTTCCACCTAAATTCAGTCATGGCTGAGAAATGAATGGGATGCACCTATCTCCCACACATTTCCATAGCAACCCTATTCATGCTTGGAGAATGCATAAACTGAATTTGGTACCTGGTGAAATGCACAGGCTCTTATGGTGGTGATGCTGCTCTCCTGATAGCCTCGTGATTCAAACAATGAGGAAGTGGAAGGCTAGGGTGGTTTAAGCTCTCATCTTGCACTCTTCAAAAGAGTACCCTAACTACTGGGTAAAGGAGACCCTCCATTCTTTCTGTTGGGAAAATGACATTGTGAAGCCAATAATTTGTGGTGCCTAACAGAGACTAAGCCAGAGGTAGCCTGATTATACAGTTTAAGAGTGAGAAGACTCAACTAAGTGTGGCCAAGTTCATTTGTTAGACAATCAAGAACTCTCCCTTGCCCTACTCTACTCTTCTGAGGGCTGTAGCTGTGTGATAGCCTGACTGCAGAAAATATTAATTGCATCATTAGGGCCCTAGAAGGAAGGGTGGTCCAAAAAAGCTGGTTAAGATTCAAGCATCATTTCATCCAAGCTCAAGTGCAGTGGATCCCTATGAGTAAGAAGTCAAGCAAAGGGGGCAGGAGACCTGCATGGGTGAGGAAGGAGCTCCTGGCAAAACTCAGACAGAAGAAAGTACACAGAATGTGGAAAAAAGGACAGGCAACTTAGGAGGAATATAGGAACATTGTCAGAGCATGTGGGGATGTGACGAGGAAGGCTAAGGCCCATTTGGAATTGAATCTGGCAAGGGTTATCAAGGACAACATGAACAGCTTCTTCAGCAAAAGGAAGACTAGGGAGAATGTGGGCCCGTTACTGAATGGGGCGGTTGCCATGATACAGAGAAGGCAGAGTTACTGACTGCCTCCTTTGCTTCAGTGTTTACTTCTAAGACTGACCCTCAGGAATCCCAGACCCTGGAGACAAGAGAGAAAGTCTACAGAAAGGAAGATTATCCTTTGGTTGAGGAGGACCGAGTTAGAGGTCTTTTAGACAAACCTGACATCCACAAATACATGGCCCAGATGGGATGCACCCACAAGTGCTGAGGGAGCTGGTGGATATTTTTGCTAGGCCACTCTTCATCATCTTTGAAAGGACATGGAGAACTGGAGAGGTGCCTGCGTACTCAAAGAAAGCCAATGTCACTCCAATCTTCAAAAAGGGCAAGAAGGAGGAACCAAGAAACTACAGGCCAGTCAGCCTCACCTCCATCCCTGGAAAGGTGATGGAACAGCTCATTCTGCATGTCAACTCTAAGCATATGGAGGAAAAGAAGGTGATCAGTCAGCATGGATTCACCAAGGGGAAATCATGCTTAACCAATCTGATAGCCTCCTATGATGGAATGACTGGCTGGGTAGATGAGGGGAGAGCAGTAGACGTCTACCTTGACTTCAGCAAGGCTTTTGACACTGTCTCCCATAACATCCTCCTAGAGAAGCTCAGGAAGTGGGGTTTAGATGGGTGGACAGTGAGGTGGATTGAGAACTGACTGAAAGGCAGAGCTCAGAGGGTTGTCATCAGCAATGCAGAATCCAGTTGGAGGCCAGTAGCTAGTGATGTCCCCCTGAGGTCAGTTCTGGGGCCAGTCTTGTTCAATTTATTCATCAGTGACCTGGATGAGGGGACGGAGTGCCTCCTCAGCAAGTTTGCTGATGCTACCAAGCTGGGAGGAGTGGCTGATACACCCAAGGGCTGTGCTGCCATTCAGAGAGACCTAGACAGGCTGGAGAGCTGGGCGGACAGGAACCTCCTGAGGTTCAACAAGGGCTAGTGCAGAGTCCTGCACCTAGGGAGGAGGATCCTCAGGCACCAATACAGGCTGTGGGGCTGACCTGCTAGAAAGCAGCTCTGCAGAGAAGGACCTGGGAGTGCTGGTGGATGATAAGTCAACCATGAGCCAGCAATGAGCCCTTGTGGCCAAGAAGGCCAATGGTCTCCTGGGGTACATTAGGAAGAGTGTTGCCAGCAGGTCGAGGGAGGTGATCCTGCCCCTCTACTCAGCCCTGGGGAGGCCTCATCTCGAGTACTATGTCCGGTCCTGGGCTCCCCAGGACAAGAGAGACCTGGAGCTACTGGAGAGAGTCCAGCATAGGGCTACAAAGATGATTAGAGGGCTGGAGCTTCTCTCCTATGAGGAAGAGCTGCAAGAGCTGGGCCTGTTCAGCCTGGAGAAGAGAGGATTTGAGGGGGGATCTTATCAATGCCTACAAATACCTTAAGGGAAGATGTCAAGAGGATGGGACCAGACTCTTTCAGTGGTGCCCAGTGACAAGACAAGAGGCAACAAGCACAAGCTGAAACACAGGAAGTTCCACCTGAATATAAGGAAAAATTTGTTTCCTGTGAGAGTGACAGCGTGCTCAAAGAGGTTGCCGAGAGATGTTGTGGAGTCTGCTTCTCTGGAGATATTCAAAGCCCACCTGGACACAATCCTGTGGAACATGCTCTAGGTGCCCCTGCATGAGATGGGGGTTTGGACTAGATGATCTCCAGAGGCCTCCTCCAACCACAAGCATTCTGTGATTCTGCAAAAGTAACCAGTTCACAGAATCATAGAATCAGTAAGAATCATAGAAGGGACCTCTGGAGATCATCTAGTCCAACCTCCCCGCTCAGCAGGGTCACTCCACTCCTGTGTCCTACACAGTGATCTTGGAGGGATGAATTGCTCTCTGGAAGTGGGCAGTTTTTTGGTTGCTGACCATTTAAAGAATCTGTTTACATCAGACATCTTTTAGATGGCTAATGATATATGACATGATTGATACCTTTAATAACCCAATATACTTAATTATGTTATTGCTTTTTGCCATCAAAGATTTAGGCTTCACAAATTATGAGATTAACCACTTCCCTTGAACTCCAATTTTGTAGGATTTATACATACTTTTTAAAGTTCTTGTAGAATTAAAAATTCTTTGCCATAATAGGGAACAGCTTTCAGCATGCCTCACCTTTGATAGCAGAGCCTGTATGGTTTAACACCTTTACACATGATGTGGAAAGAAAGTGTGAGGAAGATTCTAAAAGCATTTCTATACAAGATTTAATTTAATTTAGTCTGGACCATGGATGCAGAGACAATGTGAAGCTGCAAAAGGACAAAAGAAAGAAAAAGTTATGGATAAATGAATGGGAAAGCATCACAGTAGATGAAATTTTGTATTGATAAATACAAATCAGGGAACCATATGGTTCTAAAGTTACTATCAATGCTAGAGATATACAGCATTACTGTATGCATTACTGCAGACAGATCATTTTATAGTGGCAGCCTTCTTCTGCTAAAGAAAAAGTAGAATTAAAGGTGTAAACCGGAAGGCAGCTTAGAGAAGGAATGAAATAATGAGTAATGCAAAGACTCAACAATTTGTTTAAGAACATACATACAGTATTGGCCCTGGCTTTTTAAGAAAAAAAATCACAGAACTAAAAGGTATTCTGAGAAAAGTAAAGGAAAGTAATAAATACCCTATGAAAAAAAATCAAATGTATTGCATGGGTTTACCTAAAAAAAGGAGACAAACAAAAAAGGATAGAGTAAAAATATTTAAATACAAATTTTACATAAAATTAAAGGTGAGAAATTGAAGTTCAGTGACATTAAACACTTTCATGTAAAACACAATTAAACTATGGAACTTATGAAGGTTTGAGATCAAGTTTGAGTCAAAAAATGAAACGTATTTCAAGAACATACAGCTATATAACAAATTTTGGAGAAATTACCTTCATATTAAATGAATTCATTATTACTGAAGAGCTATCTGAAAATGCTGTGTGTAGGGGAGCAGGGACTCATGGAATTTTACTCAGAAATTTCTCTTGCGGAGATCTTCCAGTCCTGAGAACTGTCTGATCTGTCTTTTGCTGGAGACAAGACACTGGATTTGTATCAAACTCCAAGTTTGATCCCTATCTTAACTGCTATATTTCCTTATGCACGGGCTTATTTTAAAAGGTGGCATTTATAGACATCTTTTACAATTTCACAGTGGCATTTTCAGGGGGTTATATTTGGAATTCTGTTGTCTCCAACTTCCTTTTGACAACCTCAAGGAAGCCTTCTAGATTGTTTATTTTGGCTGACATTTCTTGAAAAACAAATTTGAAGAAAAAGAGAGATCCCTGTAGTCAATCAGTTTTTCTATTCATTTATTCAGGCTGCTGTGAAGAAAGCTATCTTGCCAATTGGAAAGTTGTGTAGGGAATCCTTGCCTTATGTGCCTAAAAAGGCATCTGCAGATTGTCCTGGATAATCATCTTGCACACCTTAAATAAATCAGATGTTCCCTGTTGATTCTTCCCTTAAGGAATTGTTGAAATAAATGAAAATATTTCCCAGAAGCTCCCAGTAATTGCATGCCAAAAAAAAAAAACCACTGAAAAAAGAGAAAAACTGTGTAAATTTTATATTCATCAAGGGAAAAATATTAATTTTTCACACTAAGGTAAATCTGTAGGCTTTAAAGCTAATTGAAGTGATAAATCCCAAATTTTAAGCATTAACTAAACATTTAAGGGACACTTTGTGTTCCCATTTTCCCTCAAAGTTAGTGGGATATCAATTACTCAATTTGCTTTCCACCACCTTGAACTGGATATGAATGAAACATAAACCTGAACTTTTCTTATGGGTCTTTTGCTACCAATGAGTTCTTGGGGTATAACAAGGATTTTTATTTTCTCCACAGCTCAACTAGCACATAAAGATGCAAGATGATGCAATCCTCAGGCCTTAAAAACTGTCTAGCTGCATTGTAACATAATTTTCAGACAGAGTAAAATCAATAAAAATTAAAAACTGCTTATTTTTAAGAAATGCTACTTATTTTGGAGTCATTCAGAAGAATTTACATTGGAAAAAAAAATATTGAGGTATGATCAAAGAATCACAGAATGCTTGTGGTTGGAGGAGACCTCTGGAGATCATCTAGTCCAAACCCCCATCTCATGCAGGGGCACCTAGAGCACGTTCCACAGGATTGTGTCCAGGTGGGCTTTGAATATCTCCAGAGAAGCAGACTCCACAACATCTCTCGGCAACCTCTTTGAGCGCTCTGTCACTCTCACAGGAAACAAATTTTTCCTTATATTCAGGTGGAACTTCCCGTGTTTCAGCTTGTGCTTGTTGCCTCTTGTCTTGTCATTGGGCACCACTGAAAGAGTCTGGTCCCATCCTCTTGACATCTTCCCTTAAGGTATTTGTAGGCATTGATAAAATCCCCCCTCAAATCCTCTCTTCTCCAGGCTGAACAGGCCCAGCTCTTGCAGCTCTTCCTCATAGGAGAGAAGCTCCAGCCCTCTAATCATCTTTGTAGCCCTATGCTGGACTCTCTCCAGTAGCTCCAGGTCTCTCTTGTCCTGGGGAGCCCAGAACTGGACACAGGACTCGAGATGAGGCCTCCCCAGGGCTGAGTAGAGGGGCAGGATCACCTCCCTCGACCTGCTGGCAACACTCTTCCTAATGCACCCCAGGAGACCATTGGCCTTCTTGGCCACAAGGGCTCATTGCTGGCTCATGGTTGACTTGTCATCCACCAGCACTCCCAGGTCCTTCTCTGCAGAGCTGCTTTCTAGCAGGTCAGCCCCACAGCCTGTACTGGTGCCTGAGGATACTCCTCCCTAGGTGCAGGACTCTGCACTTTGCGTTGTTGAGCCTCCACCCAACTCTCTCTCTCTCTCTCACCTTTAAACCTGACACCTAAATTCTAAGCAGCTGAATTGAAATGAGTTAGAGCCCATCCCTTCCTATCATTTAGAGGTCAGACATAATGACAAGCGGTCAGGCAGGGGCTGAATCCAGACAACACCAGCGTGGATATAATGAAAAGATGTGTGCTGTTGGACGAATTGTCTTGGTATCTGTGCTAAATTGCCAGAACTATTTCAGAGCAAGGAGTGTACTGTTTAAGAACTGAACCACATCTTTCTCATGGGAAAGTAGAGATTTCAAATTAAGTGTGGCATTGCTGTTTTGAAGACCAGGTCAGATGAAAATATTCCTTTAACGTGTACAAAATACAGTAAAATGGTTACTAATATATTTATTAAGTTGAATTATTGCACAGTCTTGTTCCAACCCCCTGCATTTATGCCTCTGTGAGGGTAAAGTCCAAATGTTCTTTCACATTAATTATTAATTCCTTTCCCTCAGTCCATGATTTTACTTAAATAAGTGAAAGTAACCTCTTAAAGAGATTCTTCTAGAACTTTCATGTCTGCTGTGCTTGTTATATGATCAAAACATGGAAGTTAAAGGTCACTTTATATTTGCTAGCAGTTCTGAGATCTATGATGATCTGCAGTGCATGCAGCACACTGCTGCATCTGATAAGCAGCCACCTCGGTTCGAGGCCATTATCTGAAATGGATTTGTTCTGTTTCTCAGAGGGAAATACAAACTTGAAGAATATTTGGGAGAAATAAGGTCAGGGCCTTAATCTTTGAGGAATATTAAAGCAAGCATGTTCCTTCTCCAAAGCCACCTCCACCTGAACTTAACACAGGATGATTTATAGTTGCTTCATTTGAAATGTATTTACACCTCCAGCCCATGGGATTCATGGGTCTGATGGGAGAGCTGTTATTTCCCAACTGTGAAAGATTTAATACTCAGGAGAGTTGTTTCTGTTCACATGGTTTGGTCTTGCTAGGAATTAAAGGAAAGTCTTGAAAACAGTTCAGGCAGTATCTGGTTCTGTAAAGCTGAAATTGTTCTTTCTACTTGCTTGCTTTCTGCTTGCAAGTTCTTATAAATTAATCTTTACTTTGACAGATTTTTGCACATCATTTTTATGGATTAGTCTCCTGTATGTGCCTAAATTTGTAGATGAGATACTCCTAATAGCAACAACTAGAGACTATGTATAGGGTAAAACCACCCTAGCAATTAAAAAAAAGGAAAAAAGAAAAAAGAGAAATGAATACTTCAGTTAAAACAAAAAAAAGATTATATACAAAATGGAAGTAAGAAAACAGAGATGGAGATAACTTAGGAGTCTGAACACTTTCTAAAACACAGTGAACCACACAATGACTTCTGTGAGGAAAATATTTTTAAAAATGAGTATTAACTTTGGATGCCTTAATTTCAAGTTTTTCAAAATTCCTGAAAATCATAATTGGTTTATGTTTCTTGATCTAGAACTCAGTAATGGAGGCTCATAAAACCAATAATTAGTTCATAAAAGTCTCTGTTAAGTTGTCCATTTTTATTGATGTATCTTTTGCAGATATGATGCACTCTATCAGCACCTTAAGGAAACAAGAATTGATCTGTCATTAATATTTTTCTTGGAAAATATTTATTCAATTAAATAAAAATTTAATACACTTATTAATTTGAAGTAGATTCATATATATGAGTCTTTACATTGACAGTCAGACAGTTTGTCTGGAAAAGAAAGATCCGTATTGGGGCATTTGGGGTCCTGCAGCAAGAGAGAACCAGAAGCTGGCCCGTCACGTTGCAATGTCTGGCAGCCCTGCTGTCTCGCTTCCTCTACTTATGAATTTAAAAACTTCTCATGCTAGTGCATTCACTGGGGGCCAGAACACTCTTGGGCAAAAATCCGTAGCTGTAATTAGTGATTTAATTTTAATGTAGATGAATAGACAATCCTGAAGCCAGTTATTAAAATGTCATTAATTGACACAGAAGTTAGCATATCTGCCTAGTGTCTGTTAGCAGAAGTTACAAAGACCAACCTCCATGAAAATTCTGCCTGAGGAAGAGACACAGCAACCAAGTCATCCAAAATCTTCCTGTCTCTGGGAAACAGCTGGCCACCCCCGGCCAGAAGATGATCAAGTGTTTGTTGGAAATGTACAGATTACTCAGAGCAGCACCATCTAACCCCCTCTGCTCTGACAGAACCCTAAGATCTTTGAAAAGTATTCATTTTGAGCAGATTTAGTCATAGCTCAAGCCAAATATATATGTGTTAGGTAGAAAATGGAGAGGATGGAAAGCAGATTTTATAGAAACTAGCCCTAGGGTTCTCTACTTCCAACTAGTATGGAATTAGTTCTGTACGTCATGTATTACTCATTTGACAGCACTCCCAAAGTAAATAAATTTTAATTTATATTTTTAATTCAGACATTAATGTAACAGTGAGGCTTAGAGAGCTAAGCAATCTGGTCCAAAGGCTTAGTTAAAAAAAGAAGAAAAAAGACTTCTCTGAGAGCTTCAGTCTTCTGCTGAAAATAGAGAAATTGAAAGCAATGGCAAAGTTCTTATTAAAAGTTTAAATTTACTTGCAAATGTTCCACAGAATAAAATAGAAATTAAAGCTGTTGTTGAAAAATATAATCAGAGTTGTATATTTAATAACAGGAGAAGTTTTCTTACATCCTGAAATATCTGAATTACTGCCTTTCCTGGCTACTTTGCCACTTCAATGTCACAAGCACTGTGAGCAAAAGGAATACCGACAGGATTTTAAAATATAAAGGCTTTAGAAGCCTTCATTTTTGGATGCCGCTTACATTAGCACCAACACTAGGAATTCTGCAACTTTGATCCATCAAGCAGCACTGCAAAACCATCATGAAAATGTATGAACCCAAGAACAAAATCTACTCACCCAACCTTACAGTAATGATTTAAAAAAGCCCTGACTATAATATAGTCACCCGTCAAAATAAATTACTCACTCAGGGTGAGTGGGTGAAAAGAAGTTTGCAAGCGTTCCTTAAGGAGGTGGTAATTGTCTTGAATTTTGTTAAAATACATCACTAATTATATTTTAACAACGTTTATGTACTGTTTCCTCTTTGGGAATTTTATAAGTTGGTTGTAAAAATCTTGAAAAAAGGCACCTTTTGCAGTTTTAAAATATTCTTTATTTTGCTCATAGTGCAAAGTTTGTAGTGTTTTCGTGACATGTTTATACTTCTAAATGAAGTATAGAGGTGATCAGAAAGATTAGAATAAAATATTTTCATAAGGAAATGTCAATTGATTAGACCTAAGTATTTTACAAACCAAGCGAATCCTGTCTACTTTCATGGCAAGGTGGATCTAACAGCACAGTAAAGTAAGCTCATGGTTGTTGTAGGCACCTGCACAGTTGGCCCTGGAGGTCTGTGCAGAGTTTAGGAGCTGTATGGAACCCAAGTTTAGGGATCCTACCTATCTTCAAGGTCTGTTGCACCCAATACCAAACCTTCTAAAGAAGGTATCTACAACCCATTCACCTGGGCTGTGCAGACCAATAACTTTTCAATACTCAAAACACATGATTCTGTTCTTGCTTGTCCTGCTGCCAGTGTACTTGAGCCTGCCCTAAGCAATACCAAAAACACAGGCTTTCTTTCTTGCTGTTTTCTGGAGCTTTCCCAAAGCCTGTACACTGTGTCCAAAGAATGCTCAAGGTTTAAAATCAAAGAAAACAAGATCTAGGCTCAGACTCGTGCAAACTCAAGCCTGACAGCCCAAGGCTTGCAAACTGTGGGCTGCTACAGATGGGGAATTCTTTCAGTTTTCCTTGTATTGTTAATGTTACACTTTTTAGTTTCTTCCTGAATCTGTTTTTTTTATTATATTTTTACTTTCATTTGGATAGTGTTCAGACTTCTTGATTATACACTAAAATTGAACAGATTGCTTCTTGAGATATGTGTTAGGCCTCTAGACATTAACAAATGCAGTTATCAGCTTTGAATAAAATATTCACATTTATTATTTAATTAAAAAAAATACTTTAACTGCTGTCTATTCAAAACTTTGTGCCACTGCAATGAGCTGTTTTCCACATGTGTTTGTCAGCTGTTACAGTATCAAATCTACCTCATTTACCAGCCAATGATTAGTCTTCAGAGTACTTTTCTCTTAATGTATTATCATCAGTTGCTGACCAGAGAAGGGATATGGAGAAATTTAACATTCATGATAAAATTCATGATTGCCATTCTAATAACTGAAAAACAAGGTTAATCTTTTATTTTCTAGAGATATGGCTGACTTGCACAATTTTGTCTAATACTTAGGCAATTTAAAGTTGTATAAACAGTACAGAGGGAGCAGTTTAAATTAGGGTGCTGAATAAGCAGAATTTGTGGTATGTTTTTAGCTTGATATTGTATCATTCCACTCTAAAAATAAGTGTGAAAAGAAATTTATATCTGTCTCTGGGCTCAGAATCTGAACCATACCAGTTCTGGAAGTATTTATATTAAGATCTTTTGACTCTGGCGTATCTCTGAATTTTTCTGATTGTTCATTCACAATATAATCTCCTAATTCCTCAGCACCACCATTTTACCTTTTCATAATATTTAATTTTTTTAAAGTATCATGAAATTATCATATATTGTGGAATTTTTCATTTCTTAGATGAGATTAGGGAGGCTTCAGAGGGCTACAGGTAGGACCCAGGGACCATCACAACAATAATCCTGTTCCAAAATAATCTGATAATTTTGGCTGGCTAGGACCTGAGGGAGCACCTTCCTCCACAGCCTGCGATGTGGACCTAGCCAGGAGCCTCCCTCCTCTCCGATCCTGGGGCACAGACAGGCAGGTCCACAGGAGAGTAAGGGAACACAGAGGAGGCACCTTGGGCACCCTTCACATCTGAGCCATCGCTTGCTGAAGGGGAGAGGTTGAGCCATGCTGGTCTCATTGGGTTGGAGGTGCAGGCAACCTGTAAGGCCGCGGCACGCGTGGACATAGGCCAGTCCTTACGATGCAGCACAAAACAACACAAAACTGTGTAAGCCTCTGTAGGAATATCTGCTTCCAGTAATGGGGATGACAGGGTGTCAGTCACAGTGAGAGTGGCATCAGCATATTTACCATCACTAGATCTGACTTTTCTTAACATGTCAACCTGATGATTCGTCTGCTTCTTTACTGCCGCCAAAAATGTAACTTTTGTTTTCTGTCAGGACTTACTATTTCTCAGGAAACAAGTTAGGATCTATTGCTTCAACATCAAATGCTTCATCAATATCATAAAGGTCTTACTGTTTTTTGAAATAGGTGAGATCCGGTTAATAAAAAATATAGCTATGTTGTCCTCCTTATTTTCCCCTTTTTGTGTCTCTCCTGACCTTCTGAATTTCTGGTTTGGTGTCTGTCTTCAGGATTAACTTCCACCGTAATTTTATCCGACTTCCTCTTTGCAAAACCTGGTATGCCTTTTCATGCAGGTCAGGGGTGGCAAAGGACACTTGATAATTGCAACGGTGTTGGGGATTCCAAGCCATTTCAGCAGCAAAGACAAACAGGTTAGGACAGACCATCTTCACTGTTCAGCTGCGCTCAGAAGTAGGCTGGCAGCACCGGTGCAATCAGGCGCGGTAGCAAGACCGATTAAGACATGAGGGCTTTTCCACAATTAGGTACTCATTCTGTACTGCCTGTCTGCATGAAGGCTTTTAGTCAGGTCCAGCCTAAAGAGCTTAGTTTAAGCACTGCTTGCTTAAACCGACCGCTTGACCTCTGTGCAGGGATGGCTGAGGAATATGCACACATTTAAGTACCGCGAGGAGACACGGGTGTAAGAGAGCAGTTAAACCAAAGGAAACCGTAGCCTCATATTTTGTTTCTATTACTGTCCCACAGTAGATGGTAAGGCATGAAATACAAGAACAGAGAAGGCATGCAGAGATACATGTTCCTCCCTGCAGCTATCTGTAACATTCTGAGCTGAAAACCCCACACTAGGTAAGGCAATTCCAAGGTTTAATTGGCCTTCTTTAGTTCCCCTATGTAATTCTTGAGGGGCAGCGTCCAAAACAGCAGCAAGTATACAGAAGTGAGGCGACTACGTGATTTGATACGGTGCTGTAAAGATGTCTGCTGCTTTGTGCTCTGTTCCTTTCTTAAAATCTCCTAACTGTTACATTTTGGAACCACGAGGTTCATACTTTCCTTTATTGTGCTTTATTTTTTTATTTAGTTCATCTTTTTTAAGAATTAAACACAATTGAAATGATTGGTGGGCTTTTTGTTCCTGCAGGAACCTTATGTTTCAACAGTAACATCTTGAACCAGGCCCTGTGCCTTGCTCAAGCAGGATCAAAAGTTGTTGCTTTTCTCAGATTTTCCAAACATCATTGCTACAAAAATTATTTAAAAATCTATTTTCTGCATTATGCCTTGATACGACATTTTCCCAGCCTTTACGAGAGTTAGTCTTCCATTATGTTTTGTGTTCTCACTGACTTGGTCAGCATGTTACCATCAAGGTTGAGAAATTCATGGTAAGTGTTAGTGCTATACTTCTACTTTGGCATTGAATTTCAAAACACAGAGAGACTTTTCAATACAAGATACAATTTACACTGATTCTAATTTCTCTATAATGTAGCATCATTCCTCCGTTGAACTGGCTGGGTTCCTCATCCAATACATTTTTACCTCTCTAATTATACTATTTCTTTTTATCATTTTTCTGGTACACTTATTATGTCAATATCTGTGGTTCAATTTCTTATTTTTATTGCCCCTGCTTACACATATATTTGAATTGAAATAGATAGCTCAGTCAAGTAATAATGCAGGACTCATGTTTAAATCAACCGTTACTTCATCATATAAGGGAAAAATAACATATTATGTTATAGGGTGGAAAGTGGAAATTATATTACTTTTTCAATTTGAAACTGAAAGAATTGGCTTCTAATCTTAAATGTGCAATTTTCTTTCTCATGTTTGATACATATTATGTTCACATAAATCTTTTGTCTCCTACTGAAATGTACAGTTGATCTGAGTTAAAATGAGTGTTTTTTTTTAAAAGCATAATTTACTAAAATAGAATGAATATGTCCTTCATTTAAAACATCTTTTAGTGTCTGTCCTCTTATCTACTCTTCAGAATTTTATCATTAGCTTACAAATGTGATAGTTATGGCATTTCAGCTTTCTTTAATCAATCATTGACCTTTAAAAAGTAGAATTTTCTTCTACACTTGATTTTGTATGACAAGTGGAAAAACTAAGAAAGAAGCACAGAATAGCCAAGGTACTGCACTTTTAATTACACTTTTGTATCACAGTGGACCTACAACCTTAGGTTTTGTATACTCTTATTTCTGGAATCGGTGGAAAAGTTTCACGAACCTTAGGGCAGCTACGATGCTGATACGCCTTCAAACGGTAAAATGGTGTAGGTTAGGGAGGAGACTTTTAAACTGGAGGCTTTTAAATCTTGTTTTTTCAAAGTATGTAACATTACAGGCACAGATTTCACTAATACAGATAACATGCTATTCAGGAAATACAAAAGTAGATTTTCAAGCTAGCATTGCTTTCAAAACCGTCTGTTATCAGGTGCTATCAAATACCATAAATGCAAAGCCCTGTTGGAGTTCAGAAGTTTGTTTGTGACCAGACCTAATTTTGACATTTTCTGGAGGTCCAGTTTTACAGCAGATCAGGGTAAATTTCTTCTCCCCTGATAAACCCCAAATTCTTCTCCCCTGCTTCAACAGCAAGAGTGTGAGGAGCCTGGTGCAGAGCGTGGGAGGGCAGGTCACCTTCGGCAGGCAGCCGTACCGCACCAGGACTCGTTCCCCCCGACTTCAGGGCTCCATGTGAAATCCCATAAAATCAAAAGAAAATCATTAGCAAGTCAGTGGTTTCTTTTGCCATCTCTGAAGTCCAGAATGAATATGAGGGCCATTTAACACAGTAAATTTTCCTAGTATATTACAATTACAGAAACATCTGCTCTGAATAACAATAATAATGCTAAACCACTGTGAAAATTCATAGAGTATACAGTAGTTGTAAGACTATTCAATTACTTGCCTTTATCAAGGTGGTACTGTGGCTGAACATTGTATTTCATAGCAAAACACAAAGGAATACTCATACCAGAAATATTTTTATGCTGCTTGCAAAATATATCTTATAATGCTTTGCTGTGCAGATATATTTCCCTATCTGTTTTGCATCTCTATGTTAAAATCATTTCTGGAAGTTGTTACTGCTTTGATTGTGCAGAAGCCTTACATTTTAGGACAAGAATTTATATACAGTCATATCAAATCCCTTCAGCAACTCTTAAGTATATTGGCACTGAATAGTGCAATAGTTTTGCACTACATAGTTTTTTTGGAAAAATTCCTCAGAGCTGGACAATAGTTTTCGATATTAACTGCTTGTTAATCTAGTTGTGAGGCATCATTTTCACTGCCCTCTTCATGAACTGTTGCCACTGTGAAGACAAAATAATGCAGAAAAATGCAACTTTCTCAAGAAAAAAAAGATAACTTTGCATAAATTATATATTTTTATCCATATGTCTTATTTTATTATTAGGAAACTAGTTTTGAGCCCAGATGTACTAGAAATTCAAACATACAGATCAGATAGATCAGATCAGATCATGGTCAATCTAATCTAATAACCTTCAGACAGAAAGTGGATGATTCAAAAGAAGTTGCCAGAGACTTCCTATGAGACAAATAGAGGGTAATCTGTCAGCCACTAAGTCTTCTTAGAATTTCTTAGTAGTTACAGATAATTTTAAGCCCTAAAGCCTAAGGTTTCATCTTTCTTTGAAAATATATTAGTATTAACAATTGCAAATCTAGAGCTTTGTCATGAATAGCAAAAATTTGACAAATACAAAAAGTGAAGTAGTACAGGCCTTGCTTATTATTGTGAATCACTAAGCAATAATGTACTTTCTAACCAGCTAAGAGAATTTTGAGGGTATGAAAATGATGTAACAGGATGAATATCCAATACCTCTATGGTCTCTTTGATTTTTCAGAAACTTTTATATTGTGGCATAAATGTTATAAAACTGATTAGTCCTAACTAGTGGTTGGAAATGAAGAATGACTTCAGTATGCTTCCTGCTTGTCTGTTGTTTAGATGAAAAAAATAGTGATTTAGCCTGTTAGAGTTTGAGGAAGCACAAATATGTAGTACATATTTGTGAGCATGATTGGATCACTAGTGCTACCACTAAAAATATCTACTACATCATGAAAAGTGGATTTTTAACCTCACAGAAAACATTTTAAACTAATCTTTATATTAGCTGATGTATTACATCACATAATCTCATTAATTAAACCAAAAGACAAAGAAGAAGTAGATGTAATGCTGTGAATGTACATGTTATTCCATTCCTTTTCTTTCCAGACAACTATTACGGCACCCCAAAGCCTCCAGCAGAACCAGCTCCATTATTGTTAAATGTAACAGATCAGATCCTTCCAGGTGCTACTCCTGGGGCTGAAGGCAAGCGTAAAAGGAATAAATCTGTGAGCAATATGGAGAAGACAAGTATTGAACCACCAGAAGAAGAAGAAGAAGAAAGACCTGTAGTCAATGGAAATGACATGACAGTAACACCAGGTTTGTTATTCCTTCTTACTTTGCAATGTGTTTCTGTTATTCACAGAGTTCTCAGCTGCCTCCTTTTGCAGTGAGAATATTCATGTTCAGGTAAGAATGCACTTGCAGACTGGAAGCCAGGAATACTGAATAATAGGACTGCTTTCAAACATAAAACAAACCACTTAACCTCTATTTTGGGAAGTCATCTTACTTAACTACAGTAAAGGTATCTGTCTCTAAGTTAGTCACCCTGAACCCTCTTTATAGCCAGAAGAGAAAAAAAAATCTACTGTCTAAGCACAGTTCATATGATCCGTTTTAGATTTCTAATCTAGGAAATCAATCACAACTGCCTATTTCTGTTCATTGGCTATAGAGAGAGTCTGAAGAGGTAGCTGAGACACAAATATCTATAATTTTGGTCAAATTAATCCCATCTATGCTTCAAGTTTCCTTTCTCTAAAATGATGATACTTGTAGCTCGCAAGAGAATTCACTAGACTATGAAGTGAACTTTTATAAAATATTATGAAATCTTAGAGATACTATGTCATGACAGCAAAGCTGCCATCCTATTGATGAATTCTGGCCAGTGCCAGTGAAACTGAGTTGCCAGTACTGTCACCTGAGCATCAAGAAGCTTTGTCAAACCTGCTTCAGTTTCTAGGCAGATAGGACATATTCAGTAATGTTCCAGATCCTGCATAAAGCTGATGAAGACTTCAGTTGCCTAGTCCTAAAACGTAGCAATTGTTTTACCCCTGGGATTATAGTTCTTCAGAAAAAGAGGAAATCAAGATATGGACTCATCCTTTTATCAAGCAGGTAATCAGTTTCCTCTGAAACATTTCAGCAAGAATCATCATTTGACAGTATTTAATCGTTTATTTAAATTCTGAAATAACGTTTTTTAATTCTGAAATACTATTTAAGACTTTTTTTTATTGTTATTCAAGTAGGATATTAAGGAATTCAGGCATTTATATCTCTTTGAGAAACAACTCTGAGCTCTCTTGGTGAACTTAGAAATTCAGAAACAAATGATTGAAGTAGAAGTCTTGTAGGGACAATCATACAGATAAGAAAATAAAGTGGTATATTACGTGTTTGCTGAATGTATAGGTTAATGTAAAACAATAAAATCATTCCCTAATCTAAATGCTGTGAGAAGGATATTCATACTCCTGATTTTTTATGTACTTTTTTTCTCCTTTTAATTAGAAAGTAGATCAAATTGAATATATTTGCTGCACGTTTTTCTATTGTAGTTGCCTAAAAATTAAGGGCAAATCCCCCAGGCAGAATCCACCCTCGTGTCTAAGCGGGTGACATGGAAGTGTAGGGGTGGAGCACATTCTCCCCACTCCACTCTCCAAAGTCCTGCAGAATTATCTCCGACCACTGCCATCACATGCTGTACAAGCTGTCCTCCTTCCATCCGCACAACATTGTATCTGCCAGCAATACTCTGACACTTAGTCTCTTTCCTACACTGCTAAGCTAAGCAAAAAAAGGATTGAAACCCAGGATGAATCCTTACGTAAAGCATCAGCACTGGCTCTGTTGCCAGGATACCTCCATGTGAAGGAAGCAGAGGCAGGATATGGTCTCTGATGTGTATTGTAGAAATCATTACAGAAATCATTCTTTGCAGTTATTCAAAAGGTGCCACAGGCTCCACCACTGCTGAGGTGCAATTTCTAAGGCAATATATTCCAGTTCAAACTGGAACAAGAGGCAATATGTACCTGCTTTTTTTCTTGCTTTGGCCACCTGTCACTCACTTCTCACAGGCAAATTCTACATGAAGGACGACTAGGCAGCACCCAAGAAATAGCCACTGGCGTGCGCTGTGTTAAGGAATGAAATGCATGAGTAAGACAGCTCCGCCGGCCTTGCCCTCCTCACCCCCACGAAGTAATTCCTGTAGGTGTGGCTAGCCGAACAAGCGGTGCCTGTGCTGGCTCTCGGGTTTCATAAGCAGCGTTTTGTTGTGCGCTTGCACTGATTGAGGACTTCGGGGACTGGGGCAAAGCAGCTCTGTACGTACATGCTGTGTCGCCTTTATTGGGGAATGCAGCTCCCACGGATCCGGTTACTGTAGACGTTTTCTCTGTGAGCTGACAGTCGTAGCTGCCTCTAAAATGTATGTGCATTTGTAGTTTGTGTCTCTGAACGGTCAGGAAAACGGAAGCGTGCTAATGTTTTAGGGGAGGTCCGCCCCCGCTGAAGGGAGCAGCGTAGGCTTTGTACAGAAGCAACCACAGGCATGATGTGAAATAACAGTTCTTTTAGCAAGTATGTTCTGTTTTAAACGCCTCACTTCTAAAGGGAGTCTTTTATTAAATACAGGACTCTTGGGACATCTGAAAGATTGATACATTTTTTATAGATGCTCAACAACTTAACATCGTATTGCCTGCCAATGGTATAAGAGTGCTAGCAAAGCAAAGGACTGCTGTAACACCTGGGGCTGCTAAGTTGAAGAAGTAACAGATCTAAGATGAATCCAAGGAAAATTAACCTGTCTTTATCAAATCAGTAAGCAACATTTGTATTGGAGAGATCTTTGCTTTTGGTCTTATTTTTCATTTTAGTTTATGCCATTTCCTAATTGCTGACTGAGGAGGTAATCTGTGTACCTCTGGAGCTTTATTAGTAGGAATCTATTTTTCATCAATATTTCTATATACCTTGCTCCCTTTGCCATCAGATTTCCCTCTGACAGCTCTATATGGACAGACTGAAGGTCTTGAAGCATGATATATAATTGTCTTGCTTTTAATTTGTGCAGCTCAGTGTGTTTGCTCTATCTGACTTATGTCACTTGTCCTCAGCCCAGAACCCATCGGGAAGTTTTCCTACTTCTTTAGGGTGAGAATTTTGGTCATTTTAGTCAGTCCTTCCTCTTGAATCAAGTTCTTTCAGCATACATTACTGTTAACTAGGAGATGGAATTTATCTCATCAAATTTTACAGATTTATATACCTAAGTGCTTTACTTCTTGTTTGAAGTAAAACATCTGACGAAACTTTTCCCTTAAAAAATAAGAAGAGGCACTTCCAAAGAGCTAATGAGCATAGCTATTTAAGATATCCATTTTAGAGCATCTGCAACCTAGAATGCTTTATTGAGCCTCCAACTACACAGAAGCCTAGCTGGCTAAATTTAAGCAAATAATCCTACTATTGACCAAGCAGTGTACAAGAGACACAGTCTACAGAATAACTATTAGGATAGGCAAGAGATGATCACGAGTCTAGAGTCCATGTTGAGTTCTTCATATTTAAGGCAATTGCCCAAACTATTAGAGTCCTGGCTCTTCTGGGTTCAGCCTCTTCTAGTCACAAGTTTGGACAAGAAATCCTTCACCTGGGAAGCCCTTCCTGATGGCCACTTCATTGAAATTAACAATTTCTGCAAAACCGATGGTTTCACAAAAGAGGTAAAAAGATTGTCAAGCTGCAACCAGCTTGTAAGACATTCACTGTTCTTGGAGTCTGCAAAGAATTAAGCCAGTCTCCTTCACAGCCATCATCATGACTTGTTGGTCATGTCACATTTGCTTCACACTTCTGACTGATTATATGTTTTATTTTCTTCCAAATTCCAAAAGAACCATTCTGAAGTTGAAAGAATGCTTATATATATGTATTATTCTGACATTACTTGAACAATGGTAAGTTGTTCAATTTCACAGAATGAAATTTCTGGTAGGCTCAAAAATAATTGAGGGATAAGATAGTGTGCTTTTTAGGAGAGACAGGCCAGGGAGGCGAGGTGGTGGAGTTGCTTTTTATGTGAGAGAGCATCTGGAATGCATCGAGCTCTGCCTGGGGTGGAGGAGGAGGAGGCAGCCGAGAGCTTATGGGTAAAGATCAAAGGGCAGGCTAACACAGGGGACACTGTTCTGGGTGTCTACTACAGGCCACCTGACCAGGAAGAGAAAGTTGATGAGGCCTTCTGTAGACAGCTGGAGGTAGCCTCAAGATCACAGGCCCTGGTTCTCTTGGGGGACTTCAACCACCCTGACATCTGCTGGAGGGACAACACAGCAAGGCACAAACAGTCCAGGAGGCTTCTGCAATGCATTGATGATAACTTCTTGTCACAAATGGTGGAGGAGCCTATGAGGAAGGGTGTCCTGCTGGACCTTGTCCTTACCAACAGAGAGGGACTGGTTAGAGATGTGAAGGTTGGGGCACCTGTGGCTGCAGTGACCACAAGATGGTGGAGTTCAGGATCCTGCAGGAAAGAAGTAAGGCAACAAGCAGGATTGCAACCCTGGACTTCAGGAGAGCGGACTTCGGGCTCTTCAGAGACCTGATTGGTGGAATCTCATGGGTTAAGGCCCTAGAGGGAAGGGGGGTCCAGGAGAGCTGGCTAATATTCAAACATCACTTCCTCCAAGCTCAAGAGTGGTGCATCCCTATGAGTAAGAAGTGCAGCAGAAGGGGCAGGAGACCTGCATGGGTGAGCAAGGAGCTCCTGGCCAAATTCAGACAGAAGAAGAAAGTACACAGAATGTGGAAGAGGGGACAGGCTGTTTGGGAGAATTACAGGAATGCAGTCAGAGTATGTAGAGATGCTGCGAGGAAGGCTAAGGCCCAGTTGGAATTGAGTCTGGCAAGGGATGTCAAGGACAACAGGAAGGGCTTCTTCCAATACATTGTCAGCAAGAGGAGGACTAGGGAAAATGTGGGCCCGCTACTGAATGGAGCGGTGGCCCTGGTGACAAGGGATACAGAGAAGGCAGAATTACTGAATGCGTTCTTTGCTTCAGTCTTCACTGCTAAGGGCAGCCCCAGGAATCCTGCAGCCTGGACGCGAGGGAGAAAGTCCAGAGAAGGGAAGACTTTCCTTTGGTTGAGGAGGATAGGATTAGAGACCTTCTGGGCAGGCTAGACATCCACAAATCCATGGGCCCGGACAGGATGCACCCACAAATGCTGAGGGAGCTGGCAGATGTTGTTGCCAAGCTGCTCTCCATCATCTTTGAAAGGTCCTGGAGAACTGGAGAGGTGCCTGAGGACGGGAAGAAAGCCAATGTCACCCCAGTCTTCAAAAAGGGCAAGAAGGAGGAACCAAGAAACTATAGGCCGGTCAGCCTCACCTCCGTCCCTGCAAAGGGGATGGAACAGCTCATTCTGGATGTCATCTCCAGGCGTTTGGAGGAAAAGAAGGTGATCAGGAGTAGCCAGCATGGATTCACCAAGGGGAAATCATGCCCAACCAGTCTGATAGCCTTCTGTGATGGAATGACTGTCTGGGTAGATGAGGGGAGAGCAGTGGACATTGTGTACCTTGACTTCAGCAAGGCTTTTGACACTGTCTCCCATAATATCCTCCTAGAGAAGCTCAGGATGTGTGGGTTAGACGAGTGGACAGTGAGATGGATTGAGAACTGACTGAAAGGCAGAGCTCACAGGGTCATCATCAGTGGCGTGGAGTCTAGTTGGAGGCCTGTGGCTAGCGGTGTCCCCTGGGACTCAGTACTGGGTCCCATCCTGTTCAACTTTTTCATCAATGACCTGGATGAGGGGACAGAGTGCCTCCTCAGCAAGTTTGCAGATGATACCAAGCTGGGAGGAGTGGCTGACACACCAGAGGGCTGTGCTGCCATTCAGAGACACCTGGAGAGGCTGCAGAGTTGGGCAGAGAGGAACCTCCTGAGGTTCAACAAGGGCAAATGCAGAGTCCCAGCACCAGAACAAGCTTGGGACTGACCTGCTGGAGAGCAGCTCTGCGGAGAAAGACCTGGGAGTGCTGGTGGATGACAAGTTGACCATGAGCCAGCAATGTGCCCTTGTGGCCAAGAAAGCCAGTGGTCTCCTGGGGTGCATTAGGAAGAGTGTTGCCAGCAGGTGGAGGGAGGAGATCCTGCCCCTCTATTCAGCCCTGGGGAGGCCTCATCTCGAGTACTGTGTCCAGTTCTGGGCTCCCCAGGACAAGAGAGACCTGGAGCTACTGGAGAGAGTCCAGCGTAGGGCTACGAAGATGAGCCGAGAGCTGGAGCACCTGCCGTATGAGGAACGGCTGCGAGAGCTGGGCCTCTTCAGCCTGGGGAAGAGAAGACTGAGGGGGGATCTGATCAATGTGTCAAGAAGGGAGGGTGTCAAGGGGATGGGGACAAACTCTTTTCAGTTGTCCCATGTGACAGGACAAGAGGCAATGGGCAGAAATTGAAGCACAGGAAGTTCCGCCTGACCGTGAGGGGGAATTTCTTCCCTGGGAGAGTGATGGAGCACTGGCACAGGTTGCCGAGAGATGTTGTGGAGTCTCCTTCTCTGGAGATCTTCAAGGCCCGCCTGGATGCAGCTCTGTCTATCATGCTCTAGGTGACCCTGCTTGAGCAGGGAGGTTGGACTAGATGATCTCCAGAGGTCCTTTCCAACCTTACCGATTCTATGATTCTATGATATGACATAGAATGCTTTTCGAAAGAATCATTGCATGCCCTAGGTTAATAATGAAGTAAAAAGCTAAAGTCCCAATGTCGTCAATCATCATGTGAGGTGCAGTAGTCCCGGAAAGCTACATGAACTTACTCTCTTCTTATTACACAGTAAAGGTAGCCAGAGGCAAGAAAAGAAAGGACACAGTATGCAAGAGCCAGTAGATTTTAAAAAATACCTAAGTTAGTATCGCTTGATATTTCTAGTATAAGTGTTTATCTTAATTCAACTTATCACCATTAAGCCACATCCTATGACTTACAAAATAACCTGTACTCCCCTGATCTCCTGCTGTCTCATTTTCCTTTCCCCTCATCACTGCTAGTTTTTACTATGTTAGATTTCATTGGAACAGCGCCGCTATGCAAACCACCAAAGCCCAAATCTGACTACAGCTCTGTGGGAAAGTGTTACCTTACATAGGGGCAGCATGGGTTTTCCTCCAGCGGGAGGCAGCAGCTCTCAGGCTGAAGAGTGATATTTTCATAAGAAAATAGAGGCATGAAGCTCAGTAGACAACAATTGAACAATTCTTGTGTTGTGCAGTTATTTAAAGGAATGGACTGTTTCCTGTGGGGCACAAACTGAAACACAGAAAGTTCTATTTGAACATTAGGAAAAGCTTTTTTACTGTGAGGGTAACTGCGCACTGGAGCAGGTTGCCCAGATTGGTTCTGGAGTCTCCATCCTTGCAGATGTTCAAAAGTGTTTGGATAGGGTCCTGGGCAACCTGCTGTAGGTGACTCGGCTTGAGCAGGAGGGTTGGACTAGATGATCTCTATAGGTCCCTTCCAGCCTCAAGTGTTCTGTGATTCTGTGCAGGACTTGTGACAAATTACTCATTTAGATACAATCAAGAGCTGCAATATTTTTTTCTTCAGAGCTGCTAAAACCACTTCATAAGTAATATTTAATAATATTTCCTTTAATTTGTTCTCTACTGCTGTTGCTTAGGTCATCAGGGTTGATTCTTTTGGAAGAAAAGAATAATTTTTAAAATTTACTGCGTGAATCTGAAGCATTAAAATAACAAAGTGGCATGATTCTTTTATATGTTTAGATGGCAAATTTCAAGTGTTAGAATAAATAATAGAAACAGTTTAAAATGCAAGTGACGTGTTGGGTAAAGGCTCAAATTCTGGAGCTATCAAAACTTCCAATTATTCAAAAAAGAAAATTACCATATTGTCCAAGAGCAGTACAGAGAATATGTCATCTTAGAAAATTGCTGATATTGGAGTACTACACAGATCAATGTACAGTATTTAACAATAGTAGTATTTTTGATATGCATATTATCTTTTCCACAAAGTTAATTGTATTTCAGATACGCGGTAACTTGCTGTTGATTTGCTGTTACTTCTTCTGTCACTTTGCAGGGCAGTCACTGTTGAGATACTACACTAAATTGCTTTTGAAAACTCAACCATGTAATCTGTGCTCTGGTGAGACAGTACCTGTAAGCTATTTCATTTGATGTAAAGTCAATTGATTGGTTTTTTAGTGACAAATATATTTCTGGCCAAGTATTATGGTACAGTTTTAGGATCTGTTTATATCAGATGTTATTTGAAGGCAAATATTTATGCTCTTGAAATGTATTACTGTATTTCAAACTTTATATTTAAGACACTATTAATTCTAACCATCACTCCTACTTTTTATCAGATCAAATACTGTATATGAATATTTATTAACACAATGAAAATCAGAAAGATGAATATCTACCTGAGATGGAGTAATTGAATGATAGATACATACAACAAAATATATAATATAAAATGATAGCATAGTGCTGCACTCCAAATAACTTGTAACTGGAATGGCTATTGTGTTAAATTAAATGGCATTGGGCAATTCTACCTTAATTGGTTGGGTTTTAGTCATCAGGATGGCTCCTCTGTTATTACCAAAACAAGTTATTAAAACTGATGATCCGGGAATGAATAAGTCAGGAGATTGGCTTTAAAAAATTATATTTCTAAGTGGTTATATACATGTCAGATTCCTGTTTTCCCTCCATATTTTGATAGCAATCTAGCTGAGACAAGCTCAAGATATTTCTTCTAATCTTCAAGGCTCATGTTTTCACATTTTCTGTGTCACAATGACGGCTGGAATTTATTAATATATTTATTGAAAGTCAAGAGCTTGACCTCATCTAACCTGTTGAAAAAAAGATCTTGAGAAAGCTAATACATTTTAAAAATCTCATGTTAAAATATTGCCATATCTGTATACTATCAAACCAGTGCTTGATCATTAGCCATTGTGCATGATGCACCTATGCTACAAATTTAGTTATTCTTCTGCAGTCACATGTACCTTGTAGCCTCACATCTTGCCCTCGATTTAGTCTTTACAGCAACATTTCTGCAGTAAAAATGTGCTCAAGACTCAGGATAGGCTCAGGAATATAGCTGACAGACTTGTCAATTTCCTTTTGCTCTGCAGAAATAGCAAAAAAAAAAAAAAAAAAACACATTTAAAAATGTTTCCTCTGTCCTCAAGTTCTTTGATCTTACCATATTTCTGTTTGTTTTCGTGGCTGTCCTCTGAACTGTTTCCATTTTCCCCAGAAATGGAGTCCTTGAAACTGAGCACAGTATTTCTGCTGAAACCTTACTGTAGCTGAATATGGAAGGATATGTATTGCATAGGCTTACCTTTCCTACCTGTTATCATGTTTACTTTTTTTTTCCACAAAATTCTACCTAGAGAGTTTTTCCGCATCCTGAATTTGTGCAGCTGGCTGTGGTGTTTTGCCTCAGCCATATGCCATGTACTTGGGAAAGTCAAGGAGATGGGAATTTGGAAGTATTAGATAAGGAGCAGGTGAATTCAGCTCCCCAAGATCCTGCTATTCCATTTTGCAATTCAGCTGAACAAAACTTTATTTTTTCCCACAGCCAGATCACACTCCCCAACAGTATGCAATACTAGTAATCACCCATAACTTGTGTATGACTTCCATTTAAACAGCACATGACCTCTGTATGGCTGCAGAGCTACAGAGTATCACCCTGGTCTAGATCTGGTCTACTTTTTTTTCCACATTATTCTAAAAGGCTGTATGCGTCACTGTCTGAAGTCTTTTTTTAACATCAAGATATGTCTACCATTTCTCCCCAAGTAACAACACCTGTTACCCTGTCATGAAAAGAAATAAGATTAGCTTGGCACAATTCCCTCTTAAGAAATTCTGACAATTACTTATCACCTTTGAAGAGCTTACATGTAGGTTGTTTGATTGCTGGTCCCACCATCCTTCTAGGAATTAAAAATAGATTGAAGGTTCTAGTGAAGTTACAATTCCTTACCCCTCTTCTACAAAAAGACATTATGGCCTAATTAAACAAATTATTTCAAAGGGAACTTTGGTGCCCAGAATTTAAGAATATGAAAGTATCAAAAAAACTAAATCCTAGATACTTTGTTTAAACCAGTACTGTTTATGTCCTTTCTAATTTTCTTTTTTTCCAAGAAGTCTCAAAGGTTTAGTCACTACTAACCATGGTTCTGATTCATTAGTTCACTCAGTACTCTAGGTTTCATTTCATCAGGCTCTGCCAACTGAAAATAGCTATTTATCTGAATTGTATCTGACCTGTTCTCTGCCCATTCTAATCTGAGTTCTTTACTCCTATTGCTGACATTAATTATGTTAGTCATTTAATCATAGGTAATCTTTTCAGTAGTGACTGAAGCAAAAAGAGCACTAAATGTCTTGTTTTTTATGCATCATGTATTATTAGCTTCCCTTCCTTCCCACATTGTGAAATCTGCTTTTGGTCTTCTTCTTATTACCAAGGTACTTACAGAAAGTTTTCTTGTTACTCCTAATGTTCCTGACAGTATCCCATTTTGTAGACTGGCTGTTCTTACAGGCACATGTTATTCTTCTGTGTTTATCCTTAGTACTTAGTTTTCATCTTTTATACAATTCTATATCAAGTAGCAGACCACTGAAAAGTCATAGTTTAATCAAAATGATCTCTGATTATACTTACCATCTATCTTTTTCATTAGGACAATTTGTGCTTACCCTCTTAGTATTGTGTATTTCATCTTTACCAGTTCTCCTGAACAACTTTTTCCTTGCCCTTGCTTGCCATAACATCAAACATCAAACTTATCAATTCTCTGAGTTTTTCAAAATCTGCTTTTCTGAAGTCCATTGATGCCAATTTTTTGTTTTGTTTGTTTTATGTTTTGATTTCCTAAGAATCACAAAACATATCATTTCTCTCAAGATGTCTTCTACCTCCTACATGCATAGTTCTGTCCTCTGGATGCATCCCTTAGGTCTTTAAAAAATATGGTCATCTTCTTGAACTTCATTGTTTACTGATAACAAGTAGACTACATTGTGGGCTTCTTTTAAAAGTATATTTTCTTCTTTCCTTTTTTTATGATTCTCCACAGACTTTCAATATGTCTGTCCATATAAGAGCCCATTTTGTTCTCATTTCTCCTCAGACATCTGATATTCATTGTCCATATCCTCGTGATTTATATCTGTTGATGAACTTATGGCATCAGCCTTCATATATATATAACTTAAAGCCATGCTCGCTAGGTCCGGATTCACCTCTTCTTATTTTAACCAGAAGCTGAGCATCTAGCTGAAGTAGGGCTGAAGTCACCTTAATTGACTTCACATATAGGGTCATTTCTGCCACTTGCCTAGTATCCAACTATAATTAGTGGAAATTTAATCAATGTATCCAGGCTGTGAATTTGTTTTTGTTGTGCTTTAGTTGCAGCCCTACATTTGGCCAAATATAGAGGACTACTTTTTCAATGAGATCAGCTTTCATTTAAATGCAGCAGAAAACAAGGATCCAGGGGCAGAGGATGAGCACTTCTATTGTCCACTGAAGCAATGGGTTTCTGCTTCATTTTTCAAGAAGTAGTTCCTAGATGGACCATATAATAAAGTACTGTTTACAAACTGTAAATACGCCTAGTAGATCAGTCGTCCAAATTTATTCACCTCTAAGGTGAAGAAATCTCTGTTTCTTTACTAGTACAAGTTCTCTCAAGCATCCTGTTTCAGCTAGCACTAGTCAAGAAAAGATTGTGTGTTCTCTACTGTCATATTAGCTGTGTGCATGGAAGCCCTCCTAGGTAATCCTTCTTCATGCAGATGAGCATGTAGAATCCAGGAGTGGAGATAAGTATTCAACAGTGTAGATAAAAGAGCATTTAGACTCCTAGTATTGCACATTTGCTCCCTATTTAGCAGAGGTTTTTTTGAGGTACATTTGTGGTTTTGTCCTATGTTTTTGTTCCGGTGCCATTTTAATGGCTGTTGCTATGTTCTAATACACTTTTTAGCTAAGAATGCCTGGACTGGACTGTGGGAACTAGGAGCGGCAGAGATACTGCTGGAAACAAAAGGAAAACAACCAGATTTCTGACTTTATGGAAAGTAAAATCAGTAAAGATTGAAAGATAAAGATCAAGTAATTTAAAAGGCATAGGAAAGGAAGGTTCCTTCCGGAATGTGTTCTGGAACACAATGAGATGTAAAGGAGGTAGTTGGCACTGGCTGTGGGAAACTAAGCCTCCTACAGATGACACTAGTAATGAAATCCCAATCACTTTATATACATTGCTATGAGTTGCAAGGTTGTCATTTTTTCTTTGCCATCTATAGATGTAAGAAAAGCAATGAGTGTATATGCTTTCTAAATTGAAAAGAATCTGTTTTCTGTAGCAGAATAGGAGGGTATTTACTTTGGGGAGATATAGTTTGAAAAGCTATGAAGCTATGAGACACAAGATGGTAGTATAGCTGAATATGAGGCCGCCTTCTACTCAGTGCTAACTGCTGGTCCGGAAAGACTCCTGAGCAGAATGATCCAGAATGCTTTGACTGTTTCTTAGCTCTTTATTAGTTTGTTGTTTTGTTTTATTTTTACTGTTTTATTTTCTGTTATTGTGATCCAGATAACATGCATCACTGAAGGGACCCCTTGTGCAAATCCAGCAGAATTTTTGTCTTCATTTCAAGGCTTGCAGTTCATAGCATATTGCTTAGAGACTGCACACACTAAATACTCCACCATTTACTTAGATATCCAAAAATTGCAATTTTTCTTCTCTTGTAGAATCCAGTGAACATGAAGAGAAGAGTACAGGTGTCTCAGGGGAGGTATGTTCCACTCAACCTTGTCCTGCACCAGGATATACTCAGCCTGAAGAAGCAAAGGAGGATATGGATGTAACAAAGCAGACAAAACCTGAAGAGAATGATGATTTGGGCCCATTGCCTGATAACTGGGAAATGGCTTATACAGAAAAAGGGGAAGTCTACTTTATTGAGTGAGTCTTATTTCTTCTCTTTTTATCAGACGTATCATTTTTAACTGGGTGAAGAATTGTTTTGTACAGTGGAGTGGAGCATTGCAGAAGGTAGTGATCAAGGTCCTCTTCACTAAAACAGCAGGAATGTTCTAGCTGTCAAGGCTGCTGAGAACTGGTAGCAACCCTACATTATTGACTTACGTTGAAGCATGCTGTTTTTCTAAGAGAGGTGACTGGACTGTGTAGTGTTTTGGTGGCAGCAATTAAAGTGGTTGTGTCTTCTATCAAAAGCAAAGCGTTTTGTGCTCTTCTGATGTTCACGGGAGATTTCCATGATCACTGGATACTTGTTTCCTTACGTAGGCTGAGAGGGAGGGGACTCAGCTTTTAGCCAATTTAAGAGAAGATAGAAGCATAAAGCTAGCTATTATGTACTATAGGGAGGCTATGTTATATTTAGAAATAATAAAAGAGATAACTGGACAATAAGGAGGATTAATTAAGCATAGAAGCTTTTTCCTCCTGGTAGTCTGCACATTCCTGTTGCTATTGTTCCTAATTAGCAAACTCGTTGAGTTAGTGGATATGAAAGTTCCTTCTTCTCTAAATGCAGTCACTAATACACATCACCAGAATAAGAACTGAGGAAATGACATTAGCGCATGTTCCGTAACAAAGAGAAAGGAAAGCTCAAAAATCAGTACAACGCTACTTAGAGAGAAAGCCATAGCATTTACATTTGCTTAAAGGAATTGTTGAATAAAGTATAAATAAGTGATAAAAAGAATAATGTTTATGCATATATTCTATCATGAACACTGGCATGCTTCTGGGGTATGCAGGACTTAAAAGAGCAGAAACTGTTGACACTTAAGTGTCTTTGCTGAAAAAGGCAAAAATATGCTTTTTCAGGAAAAAAAAAATCATAGTAACTTTGCCCAACCAAGCAGACAAGAACTGAGATCACCACAGGGCTGGCTTAAACCTGTGTTTCCTTCTTAACCTTACTCCTCGCTCCCAAATTTAATTTTTCTGCACATACTGAGTGCTCTGACAGAGAACTGGCTGAATCATGCAGCACTTTTATTTTACTTGATGTAACAAAAACTGTATGACCTATGAGGTGCATTTGGTTTCGAGTATGTTTTTTGGCAGTAACACACCAAGCTGTGATACTGGTAATACTACAGCAGGCAATTTAATCAAAAGTAAATACATATTTTGTTGTGAAATGTAGTGAATTCGAATAACTCCACTGCTCCACAGAGCAGCTATTGCACTCCTCAAATTCCTTTGATGTTACAGCTTGCTTCCTTCACTGCAAATGCTCTGGTTTACTGTAGTGGTTCTGACAGTACTCATGATTCACTTCCGCTAAATGAATGTTATGTAAAGCAGAGAAATCGGTCAGAGGTACAGAGTGGATAGAAAGAGTGTAACAATGTAACATATAATTCAAGAATTATATTCTTGAATAATCTAGTTGGAGAAAAGTGCAATTACGGCTCTGTAAAGACAAAAGATAATTTACTAGATTCCCAGCAAAGTAACAACTCTTTGATTGCTTGAGTTTTCACACTGTACAGTCCTCACAGGGTTAAGTTGGAATGTAATGCTGTCGGGATGCTGTTAAATTGCCTCTTTGTTTACAAGTCACTTTGGTTAATGGCATAAAGAGACTCCATTTGCTTTCGCAAAAAACGGAAAGATAAAAAGACAACAAAAACCTATTTGTCTAACAACATCTCCCTGAACAGTAGTAAAGATTGTACTAGATTATTAAATAATAGATCAAAACCAAACATATTTAAAATGTGCATCACAATGGGTGAAAAAAGTCATACTAGGCAGCATTTTTTATTACTTTATTTGAGGATCTTGTAAATTGTGCGTTTAAATCCCAAGGACTTCAAGCAGTAAGTATTCCTGAGTTCTAAGTTGTCACAGGTACAGCTAAAGGACATAGATTTCCTGACAGCATTGTCATACATTCACCTCAAACTAACCTTCAAAATTTGTAGGTGAGCTCATTTATCAACACTCCCATCAGGGGAGGTGTGGCAGGTTTACAGCGAAAGGAGCGACTTCGTAAGAAGAGGGATAACTGTAGACTGTGTTATTTTGTGTTAACTACTAATGGTACAGTTAGCATTTTCTAAAACACATTGGAAAGAATTTCCTCTGCCTCAAGGTCTAGCAATGACTCAGAGGATACCTCTTATGCTCTTTGGACCTCAGCCTGACATACAGTGTCAGGCACCTTTGGTTTATTTCTCCTGAGACCAGTTCCTTGCTTCATGACAAATTAATTTTGAACGGGGGGAAAGAATTTGGGGGATGCTGAAGTTTTTCTTCTCTTCTAATGTTGTAAAGACATTCTCAGTCTGTGCTGATGGTATATATTTCCTCACTCTCAATTACTGTTTTTATCTATACTGACACCTAAGTCACACTACCAGCTCAATTCCCATTGTCCTTCCTCAGTTTCTTATTTTTTGTCTTCCCCAAAAGATCTCTGCTGCTCTGCTCTGCAGAACTTCTCTTCAATCACCTTTCTTCTGAAGTTTGTAGTAGTAGTATAATTTTTGTGCTTCTTTGCATTTAATAAACTAGAAGATCACTTTGCTCACCTTGCTTCCCATCTAACATTAGATATTCTAGTATAAATCAGACTTTTGTGGTCAATGGAGAGAGAGAATCCAGAGGCTGATTTATCCTATCCTAAGAAAAGGGCAGAATTCAGTTGCCTAAATGCTGATGCTTCTGCTAGTAAAGATGTGCTAGGATATCCAAGGGTACATCTGCAGTAGCAGGTAAGTTTAGAACATGAGTCCACTTCTGAGGGAAATCTGCTTGTCTCCACTCACCATCCTTTGTTTCACATCTCAGAGTACACGAACTGGATTCTTTTTAAATGAAACTAAAAAGTAAGTTGATCCTTAGGAATGCATTTAATAGACTCCAGCCCCTAATGGAGATTCAGTCCTGGGACCAGATTTGAGGTAAAATAATTTTAGATCTGTTCTAACCTAAATCATATCCATATCTACACTAGCAATACCTGGCTCTTCCTTCTGGAGTGGCAGCTGGAGGGTATTTAGGAGACTCTCGTGCCTAAAATGCTGCTAAGTGCATATGGTTAGGCCCTCAGTCCCACCCTAAGATGGTAAAATAAATTGTTCTGTATAGATGCCTCTCCCTTGAATACAGAGGAATCCTACACAACTAGTTGCATAATTTCTAGATGGCTGAAGTCAACTAGATGAAGCCAATTCTTTGTGAACTAAGGCTGTTTTCCAGAACTGATGCTATCTAAAATCTAGCTTAGGCAAAATTTAACTGCCAAGTCAAAGAGAGTGACTTAAACAGCAGAAATTGCCCATGTCTAGGAGGCCTTAGGCATTTATATATTCCTCAGAAAATCTTATATATGCATTTGCCTCTCCTGTGAATACCTAGAGACACCACCAGTGTATTTGAGTTGAGTACGTAAGTGCTTATCTACTGCCCAAGGCCATCTGGAATTCACAGGCTAGGCATCCCCAAACCTGTGTCTCTTAAGGACAGTGTACTCCAGGCACACCTAACACAGACCGACAGCGGGAAGTTCAACACAAACTAACAGTCATAGGTACTTTGATTCAAATCATAGCCAGAGGAGGTTCCTTTTGTATCTGTTGTTGTATGTGTTTAAGAAGTTCGGGTTACAGCCAAAAAAAGGATGAATTGCAAAATTGCCATTTTGATGCTCTGGCTTTGCTTTCACTGTCCTCCTACACGTAAATTACTTGAAATCATTATTGTGCTATCTGTGCAAATCTACAAATCTAGGGCATATGAAAAGGAGGGAGGAGTAAGCATTTTAAAAGTCAAGTGGCCTATAGTACACTTTATTTTTCATGTACCATGCCCTATCCTTTGCTCAAGGTGTTATATTGAAGACCATCTTGAATGTAATGTATTCACAATAAAAACCCAAACAAACCCATATGTGCCCATTGTAATGCCTTTCACCCATTTTGTAATGCCTTTCACAATAACATGCAAATTACATACCTTGTAAGAGTTCCAATTTAGAATAGGTTTGCTGTGCTTTCAAAGGACATTAAGGTTATTACTGTTTCCATATTCCCTTCAAAAATGTTTCTGGAGATTGTCTGAGTTCTTTGTTAGTACAAGAAACTTTACTTGTTAAAGTGCTTTAAACTGACAGATTACTAACACAAATCCATCAAATAAAATCTTAAGGTAAATAATATGCTCTCTAACAAATAATTATAAAAGCAAGGTAATACACTGTTAAATAAGAAAGACCACACTCCCAGCATTTTTGGATTCTTAAAGGTGTTGATGAGTATCTAGTCAGATTTTCAGAAAGGCTCTGGTTCCTCGGTCCGATGGTGATAACGGAGAATTGGGACATTAACAGTTTCTGCAAGGTCTCAAATGCAGAACTAGAAAGAGAAGCTGGAGAATGGGCAATTGAGTTGTACTCTGTAGGAAGTATTCTGAATTTTCTTTCATTTTATTTAAACCAGATGAAAAATGTGTTCATAGATGTTCAGAATTGTGTATAATTAATACTAGAGAACACTGATTATAGTATGTGATTTCTGCTGGGTGCAAATACTTGGTAACACTGATTTAAGTTACCTCTGCAATAATCATTTTAGTGACTTTTGGCTGCAATATTAAGCTCAGTTGCTCTGCTGGGCAACTTTATTTTGTGTTTTAGACATTATTTTGCAAATTTACAATATACTTAAAGCCTATAGACTTTAAACTAGGACCTTACTCGTGATTTTAAGATGGAATTTAAGACCTGCTTGGTTGGTTTGTCAGCATCTGCTTTTTAGCTCAGACTTCCTAGCTAGCAATCAAAATTGGAGAAATTGTGTAAGGATAGATGGTCTAAACCTGTCCTTTAGTGATGAAGTATGGTTATTGCTGAGTAATGAAACAGTAGCCAGCAGAAAATGCTAGTGGAGCTACAGCTGCATTTCTCACAGAACACTCTTATTGCATCACTTCACTCCCATTCATTCAGTGGCAACCGCTCTGCCTGCCTGTTTGTGCAGTTATTCCACAACTGCCTCTGCAATTCATTCATAACTTATCTGTAAATTCCCAACCCCTGTTTCTTTCTGGTCTGTCGATGAGACATCCCCAAATGGCCACACATGATTAAACATAGCCATAAAGCAGGCAGGTTATACACTTTACATTTTACAGCATCTTTTATGAGTGAAAAGTTTTAACGTGAAGAACTCATGCAGCATATATGCATTAATGTTACTTTTGCCATTTGTATTAATTTGGTCATTTTATGGTCCTCTCTATCTTCTTTCCCATTGCTAAACTTATCTATCAAGTCTTCTTTGGAATTAGATTAAAAACTGTTTAGAGCTAAATTGTTTCCCTTTAGCTTTTACAGATTCTAGTCTAATGTACAACTGGAAGGTGACTACGCAGAGCACTGAAACTCAGGAGAACTGGTGCTTTTTCTGAGATGCACCCTCAGCCAGCCCTGGGACATTCAGCAGGCCGGCACCGCTGCACTTTTGTTCTTCCTCTCAGCCTGTTCTATTTGCATGAGGAATAAGCTGCGTCTTCTTTCTATATTTCTAAATTGGCTAGCCCCAGTTCCAGTCATTGCTGAAAAATAGGTACCAGGATGTTATCCTGAATCCATATACATTAAGAGAGCAGAGTTTATAGGAAGAGCAGCATCTCTCCAAAACCCACAACTTGAAAGCTGCCACAAGGGAGGCTGGAAGAGTTCTCTGCCACATTCATGCTACTCAGAACAGAGGTAGAAATGCGTACCAAACTACAGCACTATAATGCAGGGCAGCTTATTTCCCTCTTTTCCTGAGAGCAGCACAACGGTAGTCATGTCTGTCATTGTAGGAGTGTTTGTATGTGGTGTACCTGGTTGCTAAGACAATGCAAAGAACAAGAACTATATAGTAGTACGGGGACACTCACAGTAATATAGAAAAGTTGGAGGACAGGTAGGATTGTTTCTGCTTTCTTTTGGATAGGATCAGCCTTCTCAGCAGGAAAAGGATTTATACCCTGTGCTGAAGCACTTGTGTAGAAGAAGTTAAAGTCCCACTGCAGGAGATACCATAGCCATTTTTTACACATGACAAAGTGGAGAGGCAAGGCAGGGGAGCAGACATGGAGAAGGATCAGGAGGATATGGATGGTTTTAGAAAGATATTTTGCTCAATCAGTTATCTGCTATTGATAAAAGTTCTTGTGGAGGAATCTTGCTTCTACGAAATAGCTGAAGAGGTTTAAGAGTCGGTAACTAGCTAGAGGAATAAAAGAAGAGGAAAGCAGGTGCCATAAGAGTAGATTTACATGAGATACTATCTTCACTCTCTGACCTTTTGCTGCAGACTGGAGGATGATTCTCCTGTTGGAAAAGCTCTTAACTTTTTTATTTGTTTATGGCTTTATTTAGAGTGACCACAGTGCACAAAATTAGAAGACATCAGTCCTACTGCCTTTATGAAAGACACATTTATGCTGGAGGGAAATGTAACTGTTACTTGTTGTTTCTCTTGATTTGAACAAGAGCCTTGAAGGACGCAATCCAACTAATACACGTTTTAACCGTCACACTGAATTAGGCTGATTTTCAGCTTGTCACCTGCCTTTGTAGAAGCCCGAAAACTCATTTCAGGCCTACTCTGGAAATGTTGCCATAGGGCAAATTTCGGGACTTGTGAATTGGTCTGTTCTGCTGTTGCGTTGTCCTGTGAGAAGAAGATCAGCCAACGAGACTGTGACAGAGTTGGCTTCTGCTTCTGGCTGTGTCCCTGGCTTTGTCTGATGATTGTGGACAGGCACTTGGTGATTCTATGTCTCAGTTCTCCCATCTTTAAAGCAGGGATGATGATTCTTATTTGCTTTGTAAAATGCTTTGAAACCCATTGTGTATCAGAGCAAGCATTATTAATAGTGGTAGTAGTAGCTTTTAAAGCCATAGGAAACTATCTGTGGATCTGACTTATTCCTGGCATCTAGTGAGTGTCCCTCAAATTATTTGGAATTAGTAGCAGGAGATGATAGCAATTATACAAGACATGTCCATATTACAGTCAGAGATGTGGTTGCAGCTTGCACAGATGTGCCCAAGGTAGCTTTAATCTCTGACACTGCTAAACAGATACCCATGGTAGTGTGGAGCTCAGCGTGCGCTGCAAGCAGCACCCAAGTAGCTCAGTATATGCTCGAATGATTAGCCCACGCTGAGCTCCATACTGCTGCAATGACATTGTTGCCAGGATCTCAGCTAGTTAATTTAAAGCTAGCTCAAGTATGTCCGCACAAGCTGCAGTTAAGCTGTGACTGCAGTATAAAAATACACCCTACAGGAGACCACAGGCAGCAGAATCTTCAGAGAAAGCGTCTTAGTTACATTTGCAATCAAGCACAGGCTTAAGGCAGCGTTTCAAATTTACCTTACCTTTAGCTTATCATTCTTCATGCTCTGCAAATATAACCACCCTCTTAAAGTAGGTGAATATGCTTAAAATGGGAATTTAAATGGAATTTAAATTTTTCATTTTATTTACCACTTTATCAATACCTAACTCATATCTGCCTTTTTTCCATCCCAAAGTATGCATGAAAGCTCTAATGTTGGGACAGTAATGCTGCGAAGTAGCTAGTATCACTCAAATTTCAGAGTCGGAGAAATCAAGGCAGAGAGGAAGTTAGCTACCAAGGACTAAATCAAGGTGGGAGAAGGACCTGGCTTTGTGAATTTCTTCATCCCTAGTGGAACTTCATCTCTGTTTTCATATACCTTACACTAAAGGCTATAACAGAGGTCTAAAGCACACTTTAAAATGACACAGCAAATTAATAATAATCTAAATAATTCAGTACTGTATAAATTGTAAGGAATGAGTGTTCTCTTAGGATGTAGCAGATAAATAAAACATGGGCTAGAATGGGCTGTGAATGGTGGTATTGTAAGAAAGACATCTCAAAAAATAAGGAGTAAGGATAGCATCCTTTTCTATTGTATAGTCTTCCTTTTTTAACATGTTTAATAAAATGGCTCCAAATGCAAAAGCTTATGAGAAAGGTAAACATTGAAAAAGTCTGTTTTTAAGTCTCATTAGCTGTTCTAAGCACCAGTTCATTCAGGAAAATATTCTCCTAGAAAACAGTTTGTACTAGTTCAAAGCTATTTCATGGCTGATTCCTCAAACATCTATTCTGAGTATAGAAATAAGCCACATGATTCATTCAGCTTCTGCAATATCTATTTTATCTTGATAGAAGAATTATATATGGAATAGATAAAGGTTTGTTAAACAAAGTGTCATTAATCACTCTGTCCGGAAATGTAGACTTTGCAGGAGCATGCTGTAATTTGCATCACTTTTTAATGCCTTGCCAGTGCTGCTGATAAGAAATAACAAACCTGTATTTATGAAAAGGACAGGTTTAAGATGAAAATAATTCTATACGAAAACTGTGAGAATGGTACAGAATCCTGTCGCCTGCTCTCGTTCAACGGGAGAACACTGTATTTGTAATAAATTCCTTTTGCTCTGGATGAGTTCTGCATTTTCAATGAGGTTAACTTGGCAACATTCTAGTTGATTTTAATAAAAATAGCTGCTTTGAGGACAGGGAGCTGAGGTTGCCAAATTTACAGCTGCCTTGCACAATTACTCTTACACCTCCTTCAGGGCTACTTAGAACCAGTAAGCAAATTAAGTGTATCGATTGCAATTTTGTTGGACTAACCCTTTTTTCTTAAGGAATAAACTTGATTCCTTTCAGTATGTGTCTGCTCAGAGTGATCTCTTTTCTTTTCAGCCATAACACAAAGACAACATCATGGCTGGATCCACGACTTGCGAAAAAGGCTAAACCTCCAGAAGAGTGCAAAGAAAATGGTACGTTATTAAGTTTCCGTTGCTGCTCAGAAGGGATTTGTCTTTGTGTGTGTGTGTGTGTCAGTTCTTACAGAAATAAGGCTTTTGGGGGAATGATGAAAGGTGTTTAATTGCTGCTTTGGTTAGAAGCCATAAGTGATACCAGTTCTCAGTGTGCCATGTGTTTCTGCTTTTTATTCTGCTTTCTGATGCTCTCCAAAGCGGAGGATCACAAGTGCGTTTTCTGCCTGTTGTGTTTGTGGCTCCTGGACTGACCCTCTCCCTCATCTCCTACAGAGAACTTTGGTCTGCAGGACAGAATCCCTTTGCAGATTCTGAGCTTTTAATCTACAGGCGATTCAATGCATAAGGGAAACTAGCAGCACCGTGGGAATATGAATATTGTTTGATTTGTATTTAAAGGTACAGTGCTATGCTATTTAGTAGCCAATTTAAACAAAACAGCGTCTGATAAAACAGGGTGTGGGAGGGAGAAAATAGATCACTGCGGCCAGAGTTCAAGACCAGATCTGGGGGGGGACTGCGTTGTTAATGCTTTAAAAATGGAGATGTAAATAGTGTTGAAAATGCATAAGGGAATTGTAGTTGTTATGCAGGAGACGTGAGTGAATATAGATCTCATCAAACTGTCTTATATACACTCATTATGATTTTCGTATTTTCTCTAGTAAAGTTCCAATAATCCAAATCAGTTTGTAAAATCACATCGACGATGTGTTGTAAAAAATCTTTCTCTGGGGAGGTTTATTTAATTGTTTTATAGCTCAGTGTTCGTTCAGTTAGCCAGTTAAGAACTAATGATTTGTAAGGATTGCTACTTGTTTTATTATTGTGTGATATAAGGGATTAAATGCATGCATTAATTCAAAGCATTTTAAAACATTTTAAATGTATTAGTAGGCTTCATGCAGTGCATCTGATTTATTTTAAAACTTCCAAAATGCATGATATTGGTTAATGTAAATATTATCAACAGAAAGAGAGCTCAGTGCCATTTTGGGCTGATAAAGGAGGTCACTGAGGAGTTTCTAGGTATATAAACTGTAGAAACAGTGGTTTGATATGGAACATTCCTGTTTTTAGTAAACGGCTTCATTTGTAAAGACTCCGGTATTCCAAAAATCCCTTCCTTATTTCAGCAGTAATTCTGACGTTCTCTTCTGACATCAGAAAATTCATGTCTAAATGGGTTTGTGATGTTTATTCCAGCACTGACAACACTAGCTCCCAGAGTAAATTCTACAATGAGTACAACAGAAGTATTACTGACACAAAACAAGGGCACAGGAGTTTTCCATTGTAAATCTCTCATATTACTTACTTGGAGCTGTATCTTTGCTTGCTCCCTAAGGAATACTAGTGAAAAAAGCAAAGGAAGAAAATCCCCCCAAATCTATCAAGCAACACATCACATCACACAGTTATGTGAAGTTAATGTGGGTTGCTTTTTTTTTTCTGTTAACAGTTGTATCCGGAGATCACAGCAAATACTGAAATATTTTTAAAAATACAGAAAAACTTAAATAATTTTGAATAAAGATGAGTGCGTTAACAAAGCAGTATTATTATGCAGTTACTTAACTACTGGATTATAGAATGACTATCGTATGCTATATCATATTGTTCTTTTAAGAGTTGCTTAGCTCATTAATGCAAAGCACTTGAAGTGAAGCATAAAAGACTTTAGAGAGAGCTCTTTTCTTCTTAAAAAGATTGTTGTTGTAACATTGTGTCTTCCTAAGGTTCTTTAAAATTTTCTGGTTTTTTTTTCTCTTTTAAAAATTCAATACATGTAAAGGCTCCTCAAAATGGCTAATTAGCCTCAAAAGGTCAGTACAGCAAGCTATTGTGGCCCAGCTTATAGCTCTGGAAATAGCTATAAATAGCTCTGAGTTTGTTATAAAACACAGAGATTTGGAATTTTCTTTTAGATTTAATGTATTAATTTCACACCCATTTCATATATGGCTTGGTAGATGTTTTTATGCCAAAGATCTTTTCTGTTATACTTTCTGATTCATTATGGCACATTTTTCCTTAGAGATTAAAAAAAAAATTAGAAAGTCATCAGTGCTTAGATAGGAAATGATGCTTACCTTGCGTCTATATTGCTATCTGTATATTTTGTGCTTTTCATTAACATTCATTTTTTAACATTTGAAATTTTTACTGATTCACTGAGGTGTATTACAATGTCCTTACCATCTATCAGCTTCTGCAATCAGTTTTTCATTTTGAACTACCAAATTTTCACGTTTTCCTTCCAGTGCAAGTCCTGCCAAATTCTCCTCCTTCATTGCCACCAGCCAAAGCGGCACCAGCACGCAGTTACCACCAGACAACGTCCGAGCAGCGTTCTGGGCTAGCGGTATTGAGGGCCTCTTCCACAGGCAGTTCGGCTCTTTCGCTTTCAGCTCTTAAGTGCTCCTTTGCCAAATACTAATTCTCCATTTTCCTTGGTTTCTGTATCTACAAATCCCAGTGCTTGCAAGCGTTCTTTGCTCCATGCCGTGGACGCTTTCTCCTTTCCTTTAATGACAACCCCCTTCAAGCCCCATTTGCAGGTTAGGAAGTTTCAAGGGCTGGTTTTTATTTCTGTCTCTGTCATGGACCTGCTGTGTGACTTTCAACAAATTACTTTGACTTTCTGTCTGTCAGATCTACTTAGATTGTAGTTCTTTGAAGAAAAAACTGCCTTACTCTCTGTTTTTATGGTGCTTATCTCAGTTTCATAATAATAAAAATAAGCAGAAATAGCTGGCAAATCTTCAATAAGAACTAGAATTTTTTAAACAGTTCAAGAAAATCTTGACTTTATTATAAATACTGTGTTTTTCTCTCTTAAAAATATGAATAAAACATTTGGCTTAGTCTGAATTGGAATACTTTTAAATGTTTCATAAAAATGTAGTTTTCACTTCAAAAATGATTACCCAGTTTTATCTGTAGGGCAACGCCCTACAAAAGTTATAGTTCTGCCCCCTCTATTTCTGTGTGAAAACTTCCCTGATTGCTATAGGAACATTTACTATAATGTTCCTATTACGTAGCAGATTTGTGGGGTTTGTGTGGTTGCAAGTATATTTTGCAAGTGATCTGCTAACAGAGCCCCAGAGTATGGGAAAAAATTACTAATTACATAAGGCAATAGAAAAATGTAGTTTAATATTGAAAGCAGTTCAGTCTAAATGAAATTAAATATCTCTGTTTGAGGAAGTTCTTTTTTTGATTAAAAAAAAAAAAAGTAATGAAATTTTTTGATTTCTTGAATCCATTTTAGAATTTCCATTCTGGAGGAAAATGAATATTTACTTCTTCATCTGATTTTAGGATTAAACAGCTGTTGAAATATTGACGTTTCCTGGGATCAGAAATGTCAAATTTCACTTACCTCATTACTAATCTATCCTAATCAGTAGTCTGCATCACTAGTCTTCATCACTCTTAACTTCCCTTTATTTTTGAATGTCAATCTCATTTTTCCTATGTTGTAGTTTTCAAGTACAAGTATGCTCAAAAAGCATTAATAAATCTTTGATTTTGCTTAGCATTCATCTATCTTTCCATCCTCTATACCCACCAACTTGATTGCCAAATATAGGTGTCAATCCAGGGTGAAATGAGTTGCCTTTAGACTTCATTGACCATGCGTACCAGGTCCACTTTGACAGTAAGCAAGGCATAGCTATCTGGTTCACAGTAAACACCGGGACATAGACTATTTAGCATAGACTACTACATGCAGTGATGAATCTTGAACCCCACCTCACTGTCTTTTCTGCTTACTCCTGTTGTCACAGGCAGTGTCTTTGGGTGAGCTCCCTGACAAAGACGGCTTCGGCTGTCATCTTCGTGCCAGCGACGCACACCTACTCTTTTCATCTTTCTCTCCTAGATGAGCCACTTGTTTCATTCTGTGTCTGACATCTCCCAATGAACCGTCTTCAGTCCTCCATGTTTCCCTAATTCTCTTTCATTATTAACAATACTTCCAACCTCCATGTACCTTTGGCCTGCCAATTCAGGGCATTTGTTATTTCTCCCTTTTCCACTTCATCTAGCCAGCAGAGTTCTCTCTCCACCCTTTGCATGGTACTGCATGATTCTCATGAATTGAGGATTTTCTTCCCTTTCGTTCTTTGAAACTGCTATCATCATCTTGTGCCATCCTCTCTCTGAACATCTCAATTTCTTAGAAAAGGAAAGCTACCGATTTATTGCTGTAACTGAAATTTTGAACATATACATATATAGAAATAAATCAATAGTATGATCCTTGCTAATAAAGCTCAGAACACAAATGTTAAATTCAGAATCATATGGGTGATTACTGATTAGGTTATCTGTAACCTTAAGGATATAAGTATCTTGGGAAAGCAATAATCTTTCATAATGGTGAATAGGCTCAATTTTCTTATTATATGCTTAAACTTCATGTAGTGCATTTTTAGCTGGACATGTCTCCTGTGAGACATAGGAGCACCTTTATTCATTTTATGTTCAGTTTGGAAATCTGTATTAAATGGTTCTGGCCTTATGAGTACATTAGCATTTTAAACCTCTTAATGCTGGAAAATGAGTCTTTCTCAAAATTTCAGCAGTTAACTTAAAAACCCTCTTCACATTCCTGGCGTAAGCCTTCACGATTTTTGCAATGCCCCATTTTAATACTAGAAATGACTGAAGTTCAGCAACTGGTCTGCAGTCACGGTTCTTCTTATTTCCAGCAGATGTTCCTTCTCCTTTAATCATGTAACCCTGGTAAAAAGCAGTAAGTTCCAGTAAGTTTATATAGACACTTTTACATTTCCACAAATGCAAACAGGAATCCAAACCAAGTATTTTCTCGAACATCACCAGACTTCATTTAAAGCAATAGCTTTAAATAATATCATTAAGCTGTTTGACAGTTAGCACAAAAGAAATAAAATCTAGGACTGTCTTTCTAATTTTACTAATATTTAATACATTTTGAATTTCTTGTCAAGAGTTCCAAACCAATTAATGAACTGTTTCATTAATCTATTTTAACTTCAGGTGTCAGTGAATAAATCCTATACAAAAGGTGCCTGTAGATTTATGTTGTAATATTACATCATAAAATCATAATCATACATAGTCATAATCATAAATGCACATATCATAAATACATAATTAAAATAACATACATAATTAAAACAACAATACGTAAATACATATAATCATAAAATGTATTCAACCTGTGGTACTGCTTTAAAAACCAAAATTGATAAAGTCTTCATTTAAAATGTAGTATTCTTTTTCATATTTGCTTTCATATCCTTCTCTTCTCCCTTTGAGATGATTATTTATATGGAATAAAAATAAATAATGAAGTTAAAGAATAAATATTTGGCATTAGCAATGCATGTTGAGCATTTTTAAAATCTCACTTTTTTTATTTGGAACTGTTTTGTTTTAAAAAGAAAGAATTTTCCTTTTCATTTGTAAAGATTTTGTAAGTAAATGTATAAAACCAGAGTAATAGATGGTCCCCAACCTGGAGTGTTTAGTTTCCTGTTTTAATTCATGCTGAATACCTATCAAATATTTTTATTTCAAGAAAAGTAAATGTGACACAAACAGCTTTATCATTTTTCAGCACTTTTAACCATATCTATCCCTTTTATTTCTGATTTACAATTTTTTTTGATCATTTCTGTCAAGATTGAACTCTAGAATATTTATCTGTACACACTTGCTTTCCTGTAGTGAGTACATCCTGCTATATAGTTAAAAGTATACGTAAGCTTATTCAAAATTGCAACTTAATCACAAATATCATAAATAATTTGTCATTGTTTACCTGATTCTTCACTGTTTGTACTAAAATATGCATATCATCTCTTCCCATTTTCGTTTTAGAGATGTATTTGGGCAGACAGGCCTGATAAACTGGTTTTATGGCTGAAGCCTTGCTTCTAGAACTCCTAATACATATTTTCACTGGAAACCACGTAGTGCGCTTTTATGATATATGGGTGTTGTTTATGTGTGGCAATGCCCGTTAGTGACAATTTGTAACAGACAACGACTAGTCTGCAAATCATTTTCATTTGGCTCAAGTGACAGTAGCCCTAAGTTCGAAACTGCATCTTTTACAGCGTATGGCACAAAGGGTTGGGGGCCTTTTTTTGGTTGAATGGACTGAATCTCTATCAGAGATTTACATGGGTCTGTCCGTATTTTATTGTAAAGAATGCATTATTTGGATAAATCTTCCTTTTAAACTAACTTTCTGATGCAGCAGCCTCCTGGTTGGAGGGAGACCAAAGGAGGAAGAGCGCGGAGAGTTGGGTGGAGCAGTGCTGTCTATGGGTAGAGGAGGACATGACAGGAGGAGGAAGTGCTCCACACTGCTGAGTGGACAAAGTATTACCAGGCCATCTTGCAACTCCAAATCAAGCCCTTGTTCCTATTGAATGAATGAATCCCAGTATGAACTGGGAGAGAAGGCTATCTTTTGTGCTTTGTTTAGAGCTGTGTGACCCTGAACACTGTGTCTCTTAAATGGAATTCTGCTCATTGCTTCTCACATTTTTTTCCTCTCTGTGCCTTGTAAAAGGCTGCCTTTTTCGGTTGGTTCTGCAAACTGCCCTACAGACCCTCTGGTACTTTCAATCAGGAAGCTTGAGCAGCTTGCATGCAGGGGCATGACTTGTGTTAATCGGCTCGTGCTGGCTAGACAGGTACCTGCTGAGCTCATGGTATAACCTTCCCTGCTGCAGGAGCACCTATATGGCATCTTCCCCTTCACAGTTGCTAACTTTCAAAAAACATATAAGAATTTATTTATCTTTGAGACCTCATTGTCTCAGCTAAATTTAGTTAAAAAACAGCAATAGATTCAGACTTACAAGGGAAATGGTAAACAGATGCTATGAACCCATAAAGTTCATTTCTCCAGGAAACCAAAGTAAAAAGAGATATCAGTTTTGTAAAAATAGTTTTTACTTGATCCAAATAATAACTGTTAAAATTGTACAAGTCAGGACTTATAAGTGGTAGTTACATTATATGTTAAATGGTACCATTTGCTCCATTGTAGTCAAGGATCTACCAGCGTTACTATTTTAATCCCTATTTCCAGGGAATTATATTAGCTATCAGAAGTATGTTGAGGAGACTTTTGTTTTTACACCTTGTACTAACATAACTTAAAATTTTTCTTCAAACACTGCAAGATTTTTGGCTATTAAATAGGTCACAGTATAAAATAATGCTTTTCTATGACATAAGACATGACTTACGACTGTAGAAAGAGACCTCAACTTATCTTATTAGCAGTTCATATATATGTTTTTGAGGCATGCTATCTTGGAAAATTTTAGCATTCATGTTAATTTATGACATATGACTAAGCCACAGATGTCATACTATAATTTTCAGCCAGTAGTCTATGGCAGCCATGCAATTCACAAAAAGTTGATGTTATGTCCAGCATGGTATCATCTTTTGTTATTGCCATTGGCTACAGTAGATAAAAAACATCTTCCACACGAAAAGAATTTTCTGTCCATCCATCTGTCTGACTGTCTCACTTGAAATTTCAGAAATATTTAATGTTCATTTAACTCTTCTTCACTGAAGCCATTTGAAAATTGAAGTCTAAATGGTAGCTAATATTTTCCATGAAAAAAGAAATGTCCTGTGTTCAGCATGAACATATTAAATGATTGCAAATGGGACAAAAAGCACAATGCACAATCATGATGGATGAGAAATGACCAAGGAGGTATTCTCTGTATGAAAGAAAAAGCAAGGAACTTCCCATCATAGATGATGTGGGCACCTACAAGCTACTTGCTGCAACATCTCATATGTGGTGACCAAGTCCCTGAAACAGTATCCAGATCCCCTGTTGAAATATATTTGTGTCTAGGGAGTCAAATATAGAATGACGAGCCGGAAAGGCTGTGCCCTGAAGAGGGAGACAACTAAACACAGAAAAAATCAAATGTTAATCACAAGCTTGCATCTATAATCCTGATCGTCTCCAGATTTTAGTGAAATATTCAAGGTTCTGAAGTATCACCTCCTTCTGTTTAAGAGTCAGAGCCTGGCATCCTCTGCATCTCTTGAAGATGGGATTGATATGGTTTTCTCAAAAAAATGAGCATTGATCTTTTATTTTAAAACATAGTAATTTTGTGCATTATAGCCTAGGACAGAGGCTATCCAGTGTGAAAAATACGCCTCTGCCTGATGGGGTGCAGAATATAATGTCACATTAATCAATCCAGAGAGAAAGTATGAGAGAAACATAGAGCACAACCTTGTCCCTAAACATTTAAAACCATCTCCTCTGGGATGGCTTGAGTTGCCGTGCCAAGGACTGCTTCTTTGTCCAAGGGCAAGCAAGCAATGCTTGCAGAGTTCAACTGAGAGTGCCAGGCACATATGAGTAATTTTACTGCAAACTTTTGTTATAGCTCTGTAAACAGTTTTCAGTTCAGACATCAAACACTTCCTATTCCAGGCCTGAATCACTTCTGAGTAGCGACTGCCCATCACGCACTCTTGCCTGGTGGCTTTGTGATATGAGCAAAGACGAGGAGTTAGGAAGTGGGCTGACAGACTACCAAATTCATTTGCAGTTGTGATTAAATCCAGGTGTTTCTAAATGATAAGAATATTGCACCTTTAAACCACAGAGTTTTACTTAAAACTGTATGTTGCAGTTTACTAACCCCATTTTAAAACAGTGTTTAACACCATCCATTTGTAATAGAGCTGGCATTGCTTGTAATAATATTGATCACAGTGAATTTTTCTGGCATTTAAGTACATATTAAATACATGCTTTTTTTTCAGCTTGCAATTTCAATTTCAGATTAGTTAAACAATAATAGAGTGTTTCTTGAAAAGTGGTGATCATTTGAAGGGCATTTTGGGTTGGCAGTTGGAGCTGGACCGAAAATCCTTCTGCACCAAAATCACAATGATGATAACAGAAGCAAGAACTGTGGCATCTCATTAGTTTGTTCCTGGTAGTTAAGAAGATACTTCTCTGGATGTAAGGGTTGCAGAGATGCAGATTATAGAGTAATTTTCCTTCCTCTAAAACACCTTCCTTGTCCTTGAGTGACACTGAGGACAAAATAGCTGTCCACACGAGCACACCTTGCCTGTCGATGTCTTGGGGCCAGCCCTGGGTGACCTGATGAGGTCCCCCTGGGGAAATCCCTGGGTGCACATTATGTTTCCTTCCAGTGCACTTAGCAGTATGATTGGCAGGTTCTTTAAGCTGTAATAGACTATTAAGTATTACTTTGCTTTCAGAACCGTTACAGTTTCTCACAGTCTCAGACATACAAATCTCTGTAGATTACTAAGCTTAATCTTAAGTAGAGTTGATAATTGCAAGGACAAGAGTGAATAAATTTAAGGAAGAATGTGTATTTTCCCTGATTATTTAGTTATCACTTGACTGTCTTGCAGTACATAGCTCTCTACTCACCTACGCAGTGTGTTTAAGTGGTGAGAGCCCAGGACCCAGAGGCATCCTGTGGCCAGTGCGCAGGCTGGAAGGAAGCTGCAGCTTGCTCTGCTTGGATGCTTGAGCTATACAGATATTGTCAGCCTGTGTCAACTCTTCCAGTGATCTAAGGATTAAAAGGCTGTTAAATTCAGGCTGAGGAAGCTACGAACTTGTCCAATCATCCTTGAGGTGGAAAATCAGAGACTGTGAAAACAAATCACTTCAAGATTCAGAGCTCTTTATGAACTGGAGTCATGTAAACACTCCCTTCATGTAGCTGTGAAACTCGTTTGTTTGTAAAATGCTCTCAGATTCACTGCTGAAAAAAGTTTATAGAGATATGAGGTATTATTTTTGATACCTGGTTCTTTAAGGTTTAAGTGTTTAGTTTGGCATTTATAATGAATATCCATTCTACAGAATGCATCATGTTCGTCGGTGATGTGAATGTGATGAACAACAGCTTTGATTGTTATTTTGTAAAACTTTTGCAAAATATAGTGTAATTTCAGAATAAAATAAATATGTTCACCATTGACTGACCCCAAAATAAAATCAGCACTGAAGTTGCATGGAAGTGTAGTTTAAACTACACTGCAACTAAAACACAGTCCAAGGCTAAATGACCACCACAAAATCGTTCCTGTAGGAATTTTCCGCTGGCCTGCTGCTGGACCTCCTCACATCCAGTTTCTGATAGCATCCCTTTTTCATTTTGCTGCCAAGTTAACTGGCTAAGCTTAAATAGTTTTCAGTTGGAATGTGTAATGATATTTAGAGAGGGAGGGGGAGGGATTTTTTAAACTCATCAAGAGAAACAGACAGTTTTGACGATTCACTTTTTTAATGAACTATAAATTGTATTCTGCTCACCACTGAAGCATGTAGCAAAACTCTGACTGACTTCATGTGGTTGATTTTTGCCACTAAAATACAGGCATCGTGTGGTATAAGAGTACAAGTGGCTTTAAAGTATTCCTACGCAGACTATTTAAAGGAATGCTTCAGTGCAGAAAATTGTAAAAGAAAATTGTTTCACATAGAAAAGAATTCGTAACATTATATTTAGCAATGCTCATACCCAAATCTATAGGAAAATAAAGAAGAAAAGGCTGAAATTCCTTCTGAAAAATTATTTAATCACGAGTAGAAATCAAAGTAGATGATTTTTAATCCTATTCTCTCTATATGCTTAATCCTTCAATACTTGACTTCTAAATGGCAATGAAGCGTGATAGGTTTAACAAAGGAGACTTGTGGGATTATATTCATTACAATATGTCCAGTTACCCTCGTTTTTATTATTTCTCTTCCCTCTGGCTTTTTTATGAAAGCTCTTATTTTTAACAGGGATCATTAATGAAAAAAGAATGACAAGCTTCTTCTTTTGAAAAATTAATCTTCAAAATGGTCTCATTTTGAATTTCACCCAGAAGGTCAGGAATCTCATCAAGGCTAGAAATAAAAAACAATTTAGTGTTCTTTGTTGGAAAGTTTGCCTAGTTGTACTGTCCTGCCAATCATTTCAAAGCATGTTTCTACCAGGTAAAAAGAAATATAATGACTTGCTAATATCTCTACTAACATTCAGCATTTTTCAGATACTTTTAAAGGTAGTTTTGCCTATTTTTTCAACATACTTGAAATATAATGCATTTATACACCACTGAAGATGCATCCAAACTTCTCTGTATCCTAGCAGCTGGGTTTCACAAATGCTCAGCTACCTCAGGAGATCCATTATATTGTACGGTTCTTGCTGATATTAACTGAATTCATTACACTTACCACTTTCAGGCTTCTATTTTCTTTTTGTTTTTGTAATAAGCTTTAAAAGAGGTTTAGGCAATTTTGCTTTTGTGAGACCTGTGCTTTAATCTAACCTCCCTGAAGAGAGCTTTGGTGTCCTTGTTAAATAGAATCGGAAAAGCATGTCTTGAGCACATGTGAATGCAGATGTCCTATATTTAAGGTATCCCAGGTAAAGCCACTGTCTTTCATAAATAATACCTTTATGCACCCAGTGGCAGATAAGCAGTGTTTGTATGAGAGAAAGAAATATGCTTGTAGCATGTTAAGTTTTTTGGGAAGTGAATGTGCCCAAGTGGGAAGACCACAGAGGTATTTAGGATATGCAGGATTGTGGCTGCTGCAGAACAAGGAGTTGGAGAGTGAAGAACTATATTTTCAGAATTTGTAGTAGAAGGCTTTGGAATAGAATAAGTGGATATAAAGAGATGGAAGTATAAAAAGCAGAGATGTGGAGAATATAATGCAGGTTATATAAAAAGAGATTTGGATTTGTGATGTCTTAAACCTAGAGTTATTTCAGCATAGAAAGATAGAAAAAAAAAATCTTCGTGGATGTGAGAAAACCCCAAGCCTACTAAAGATAGAAATAAAGGATTTGTGAAGTAAATGGGCAATATGCTGGAATCAAAATGGAACTAAATTAACCCTTCAAATGCAGTCTCATCTTAGGATTCTACCTGAGAGTTGTTTCTGGCAAGCTTCAAATATCTGATCTACAAAATTTAATCTAATCTTTAATCGAAATAATAACAATTTCTGATTAACTTCTGGTGAAGTGTAATACCTTTGTTGTCTATGCATCTATAAAAATGAGAAAGCCAAAGAAATGCAGAGGGATTCCAGATAAATGCAATATTGTAAACAAATACAAATGTGCAATACTTACATATTTACATTTTTGCATATTTCTATAGTCATTCTAACAAGATTCTGATAGCTTCAGTGGCAAGAGACTAGAAGGCCGCCCAGGGAATTTCCACAGGAATATTGCCCAGTTCTTTCACATTGCATCCTCTTTCCTATGATGAAGGAAAGAGGGGAAAAAATGTCTTACTATTAAAACCATTATCAACATTGCATGCTATATTAGCAATTTTGTCTGAGAAATTGTTTAGTCTAGATAACATCTCACTATTGATAACCTACACCTTTCCTGTACTGACGGTGTAGTGATAACGTTGTTTGATAACTGTGGCTATAACTCAGAAAGTGCTGAAGTTGGAGTTCTTTTGTTCACATAGTAAAATGTACTGGGCAGTGGACTTTGTTTCAGCGTACTTTTGCTCAAATGGACTTTGAAAAGCCTGGAAATTGTTCTAACTCCCAAGAATTTTGATTTTATCTTTCAGCTCTGATACCATCATGAAAGACATTAGTTGCTCTATCCATAAATTCTGCTTTTTTTGTGGATGGAGCAGGAGGGAATGTTGGCTTTATTTTTTTAAACTAGCACTAAATTTTTCCTTCTCCTGTCCCAGCTCGATTTCTCTTATCTATTTTCTCCTAAGTAGTTCAAGATTTTTATTACTTTACAAGATAATTTTTGCATATAGTTTTTATAATTGTAGTTAACTTTCTCTGTAATAGAGCACTTACTTGCAGGAGAAAGACTTTGCCTTATAGACTTGTAGAAGCATAAAATTATGCATTTTTACTCCTTTAAGAATGAACCCAGTTTTCATATTACAGAAATAGGAACATTCCCTCCAGCTCTATAAGCCCAATTCCTTCTGTCCAAAGAGTATCCAAAATTATTGTAAATCATCTTCAAAATCAAATAGTTTTAGAGCTACTCCAGCTATCTGTGATAGGTTCTTCATAGCCACTTGCAGCTACTGACTCTGAAAGGGACTGCCATTGCTCTTACAAGATGGAGCTGGTGCTTTTCCTACTGTGTCTCTTGCTTGACCACTAATTTATCTTCAACTTCTGTCAATTTTCAGAATTTTGCGACCGTCATAAACAAAAACTCAGTTAATAAAAGCAATTTCAATCTTTACCTATTTTCAACTGATACATTTTGTATACTCAGACACTCAACTTTTAAGGGTTTCTACCTGGAACTGCTCCATTAATTTCCTTTATCTGGCTACATGAACAATATCATTTCTTTCTAATTCTTTTGCAGAAGTAAGAGTGCTCTACAATCATTAGTAGTTTTGAGGACATGCAATTTTATAGAATTTTCAATCACATCATTATTTTTTCGTTGGGCTTAATAGGAGTCATTACACTATTGCAGGTTGTAGCCTCCATTAATACTCATTAAAACCGTCATTTTTTCTTGTGGTCCACTTTGTTCAAACAGACAGATATGTAAATATATTTTTCTATTCTGTGAAACCACTAAAAATCCTCAGTCCTCTCTAGCCAGTTTCTGTGTTGTTATGTTTCCACTCATGAATTCTGTCCATACCACAGTTTGATCTATTTTACTTCTTCACAACTCAAGAACATGACTGTATTTCTAAGATATACATTAATATACAAGACATAGTATACTTTTGCTCTAGTAGTGTTCTGATGAATATACACAAAAGAACCAGAAAGACCTTAAATTGTATGACTCCCAAACTATTAAGAGACATAATATCACACGCTTGTTCATCTGTTTCCAGAATGTTTCACATTCTGTGCTTCATTCCCTTTGTATTTTTGTTTTTCAAATTTTTAGAGGATTTTATCACCTAAAGGTTTTTTCCTCCATCATTCCATTCTCATGGTTCCCTATGACCCCTTGTTCAGTATATATTCTTAGAGTGCCATATTTTAAATCTATTGAGTTGTTTAGATTATTCTTTAAATGATGATCTGAATTTTGAAGGGTTAAGTTACGCATTTAGACATCTGTTTGCTTAGCAAAATTTTCATGTTAAGTAAAACAGTATTCTGTTTACGCAGTTTGTTGGAATTTGCATATCACTTTTGGTTTTAAAAGTTTCCTGGTTGTAGCTAGAATTTATCTATTAGCACGAAACTTTCTATCAATCAACTAAAGAAGTGATGCTAGGTAGAAAACATAGTCCTAGTTATCTATTTCATTAAATGGAATTGCATAAAAAATTGTTAGGACAAGTTTGAATTCTGTTGTTTTGTTAACTGAAAGGGAATTGCATACAGAGTTAAACAATAGCATCTGGCCTAGTGAGGAGTGAAAGTGAACAATCTTTTTCCCCTAATCTTAATTGTTCCAGAAGAAAGTTATTGTTTTAAGGAACTTTTTCTTTAGTAAGGAATTAAAGCAATCTGGACTATCACTAATTAGGCAAGAGCAGAATTAGATAATGTCCAATGTTGTGAATAAGTGAAGTTAATAGATATTGTTCAGAAAACCTGGCATCTCTAGCTCATTCTTAAACATCAGTAAGCTAATGAATGACACTCGTACAAGAGAAGAAGACGAGGCTGACAATTGTATTGTTGCTAATATTTTTATGCTTATACTGAAAGACTGCTACAATCTTTCTGGAAGAAGCACAGATAGACTCTCCAATAGTGAAAAGGGACAGGGGACTGCTTCAAAACGCATTGCCTAGCTTCCATGAATTCCACTGAAGAGTTTTGGATTAGGTGGAAATATATGTCATTTGTAAGAATGAGATTTGCCTTTTTTTTAATGTGGGCTCCCACTGTTGATTGACCTGAAGGATTCCTATTCGGATGAGGAGCGTGCTTTTAGGGATTTGTTTATGCAACACTGAATATTGCTAAATATGTCTTCATGAATATTCTTTCCAGAGAGAATAATGTGTATTCTGATGGCAGTGCAATACACATTTAAAACTTGTATGCAAACAGTGTTTATTCTGGATTGTGCATGCGTTTCTGATAATAAGTCTTCCTCTTCTCACATCTAATGGCTTTTGAATGACTGTGGCAGTGGTCATTGATAATTAATGGCTGATGGGCAAATTGCATGTGTGCTGGCTTTCATTCCCTGATAATAGGGACACTTAAAAAACAAAACCAAAAAACACTCACATATTTCTCTGCCAGCCATCATCTCTGAGATATTCTTCTGCTCATGTTTACGTCATTTGGTCCTGAGATTCACCCATATGTAATAACTTTTTCTCCCTTTGTAATATTTTTTTCTAATGACTAGATAGGTAAAAAGACTAGCTAGGATATTTAGTGCGTTCAGGATAGTTTTTTGCTGCTTAGCTCTTCATCTGAGAACAAAACATAATGGCAGATTCTTATTCCTTTCCTGGGATAACAAATGTGCCCTGTTACTGCCATGGTAATTAAGGTTAGGCATTGTTATTACAAATACTGTGTTTCCATTTGAAAAATCAATATGAAAACTTTTTAAATGCTTGCCTGGGGGAAAGGAGGAGATGATAGATAATGCCCTGCTTTGCAGAACAAATACCTGTGTTGCCAAATAGAGATGTAGCACATACATTAAGAAGTTAATTGTGCCTTCTATTCCTGTTGCATGTGCAATATTACACAGAGATAATCAATTTGCGCAAATTTTGGAGTGTGTCCACAGTTATTAGTGTGGTCAGTTTAATGCTTACTCTTCAAGCAAAAGTGAGGGCATGCTCATCTCATGTCCTCTTGACCAAATCTACCTACTTCTACCGTTCTAATCACCACAACTTCTGAGCCATTGGTTCTCTGCTTTGCTATTCTGCTTTCCTTATGTATGCATATCTCCCACTGGTGTTGCTGTAGGGAGCTATATAAGGAGAGCAGAATATCAAAATTCATTACTAGTGTGTGCAGCTGAGAGGAGATGTTTGAACTGGGAATATTGCCCTTCAGCTTTTGTTGTTGTACCCTGCCCTTCATATGAGTCAGTGCCCATCAGCTGAGATTTTGCACAGACTTGTGCAGAATTTGAGGTTGAATTTGAGGCCACCATGGATTTGATCCTTCTGAGAATTAAGTCCCAGCTCTATTTTTTAAGTTTTATGTGTGGCCAGACACCAATTAAGCTTTGCATACATTCATGCACACAGAATTTTGCAATACCCAGCAAAGCAAGATAAGCTTTTAAACTCGTTCAGAGAATTATGGATTTCTTCTTGGAGTTTCTTCTGCTATGTAATGTATTCCCATCACTGTAAATCTTTGATTTTAATACCAGAACTATATTTTCTCCACAAACTTTAAGCATTGCCATTGGGAATTTCTCATCAAAGGAGCTGAACTAAAAGGATACCTCTGATCAGGTGTTCCTAGGTTTATACAATGTGGATTTTTGTCCTGCTGTTATGAGAGTCCCTGATGAGAGATGCCAAATTTTTGCCACTGTTAAAATTAAAATAATGATTAATGTTGAATTCAGTTGGAGCATGGAATACCTGCCTCTGCCTCAATTTTGCAGAATGTTGCTAGTATGATGAAATTTATCATAGTTTTAAGATGTGTTTTTCTTTGTAGAGTGTTTGGGCATAAAAGATTTTTTTTTTTTGAAAGACAGACAAAGCCTAATTGCTCAAACCTTTGGCACCAAAATATATATAAAAGCATCTCTAAAAATTGCAATTTTCAGACATACTTAATGATGATGATTTCCATTGACTTCGGTCAGAACTGGAAAAGTACAGTCCTGTAAAAAGTTTTTTTTATGTATCTAGATGGCTAGGTTGTCACAGACTAAGCAGTCTCAACTCAGGGAATTTCACTTAATGTAATTGATTATCAAGTAATATAAACTTTCAATTACTGCTTCGGGTATAACAAATAAAGAAGACATAAACAGTTAAATACTCGGGGAAGCACCTTTCTGCTCCTTTCCCCAGGCTCAGCCTCAGTGCAACCCTCTCCTCGGCTGCTCGTTGTCTCGCCCTGGGGCACGCTCGGGTCCCATCCCTTCAGCAAGGCGACGGGCGGCGCAGGAGGTTGGGGTCAGCTTCCTTCAGCTGCTCCTGGTTTCTTACTCATTTCCCGTGCCCTGGCGTGCGAACCCAGCTGGCTGCGGTCCCCTTGGGCTCTCCTTGCCATGGCACGGGTTCCCCACAGGTCCCTTCAGGTGCTTCTCTACGCCGATGTTGGTCCCCCAAAGGGCTCACGCTCCCCTCAGAGGTGTCCCTGAGCCCATGTGGGTCCCCCATGGGCTGCTGTCACCTCAGAGGGGTTGCTGACCCTGCACGAGTCCCCACAGACTGTGGTCCTCTTGGGGCTATCCCTGCTCCAGTGTGGTTCCTCTACAGGCTGTGGTCCCCTCAGAGGTGCCCCTGAAACCACGTGGGTCCTCCATGGGCCACGGTCCCTCAGAGGTGTCCCTCGTCTGGCATGGAGCACCTCCTCCATGAGTGCTCCTCCGGCCACGTCCCTGCCATGGCCCTGCCACCTGCTTCCCCATCTCATGTCTCCAGGCGCATCTCTTCACATTGCATCCTCGCATGTCCTCTCCTGAATCCCTGCCCCTGGCTGTTACCACCCTTTCTTAAATATGCTTGAGCAGCACCACGTGCTTCTCTGAGAGGCTGCAGATTTAGCATGAGTTCGGCGGTTTTCATCCATTTCAGAGCTGGCTGGGGCTGACACAGAGCAGTTTGCAGCCACTTCCCACACAGAGCAGCCCTGCAGCCCCCTGCTGCGGAAACCTTCCTGTTTATCCCCCATACACTGGACAGAGAAGCCCTTTTGATCTAAACATATGTATTAACCAAAAAAAAAGAAAAAAAGAAAGAAAGAAAAGAAAACAGAAATATTCATGGTTTTAAGGCTGCTTCTATTTCTGCACAAATGAAGCCTGTTGTTCATTCTATTTTAGTAATGATTCATATTGTTTTATAAAATAATACATTACTAAATGAATTAGAGTTCTAATGCAGTGTTTTCTATATTAGTGTCAGAATTTGAATTGTGGAGACTGTTACTTGATTCAATTGCTGAAAACTGGGTTTTGTACTGAACAGATTCCTACTTTACACATAGTGAGGAAAACATAGTAGGAACCCAAGGTTTGCTCTTCTTGCTTAGAATAACTCTCCACCTATCCTGCCTCTAAGTATGGCGAGGAGCAGGTGGTTAGGAAAAGACTACAAGAAACAAAGTGAGCATAATTTTCTCCTTCTCACACCTTCCCCATTTCTATCTCAGCATTTTAAAGGGTTCCTGAGTAGGAGACTGCGTGTGGATGCTGCGTTTGGCTATCTGCTGTGTTCCTCTGTAGGCCCATTTAAACTTTTGTCTTTCACAATCTGCAGGGACAGCGAGTCCCACAATTCAGTTACGTGCTCTGTGAAAAAACAAACTCCTCTTATTTGTTTTATACCTGCTTCCTGATAATTTCACTAGGGCACCATGGTTCTTTTATTATGGAAACGCTAAACAATGAGTCCCCTTTCACTTTATCCCTCACATTTATAATTTTATATACCACTATCTTGTCCCTTTTAGGTGTTTTCTGTCCAGCAGGAGAATCCTAATCCACTGGATCTCTCTTCCAGACCTCTGATCCCACTTGCTACCCAGCTCTGCTTCTTTGCTAGTTCTGCTATGTACTTTTCAGGTTGAATGATCAGAACTACACACACCACTCGAGACGTGAGTGAACTGTTGACGGCATAAGGGTGTTTTCTGTTCTATTCTCAATTCTTTTCCTAATAATTGCCAACATTTTTTTTTTTTTGCTTTCCGTTTGCTTTCTGAACACTTCTAAGCTTAAGCTGATGTCCTGAAGGTTTTTTCCCTGAGCAGTAATAACTAGTTTAGAGCCCATCATGATGTATGTGTATGTATGCACGCTTGTGGCTATTCTTCCCTATGTATTTTCCCCATGCATTTCTTAGCACTTACGGAGATTAATATTTGTCTGTCATTTTATCACTAAGTATTATGAGATTGTTCTTCAGCTTCTCACAGGCAGCTTTAATTTGATTATCCTGAATAAGCTTTCAGAGTCTTTAATCAGTTTCTCAGAATCAGGACAGTGACTTCAGAACCACCATCTTAAAAATGAACGTGTGGCAATTTTTATTTACCTTAGTTTTATTTGATCCTTTAAGATGACTATTTGCATACTTTTATCCACAAGTGAAGTTGAATAAAATCTTGCTCAAAAAAGCCAGAAAGAGCACTAATATAGTCATCTCAGTTCAGAAACTGCAGTTTTAGGAGAGCATGGTAACAGCAGCTCAGTTTAATCAGCTGAATTTAACTACTCCACAAAAATGAAACCAGCTAGACCAACTTAGCAATGTAAAAGTGAGATGTTGAAATCTAGAGCTGGTCACCATAGGCTCTTTATAGTTGCGGGTACCTCCAAAGGGTGTTTAATCTCACCCTTAGCTTTTATGCTCAATCATCAGATGGATTTTCCTTCTGCCACCTTGCCCTCCCTGTGGGCTGCAAAAGAAGTCAGTGGGGTAGTCCCCACTTGTCCCCACAAGTCCCCGCCTTGATTTAGAATAACACTGAAGTAGGTGAGATGCTTCTGGCTTGGGGGTAGGGGGAGGCTTTCCTATGCGTAAGTTCTGAGATGAGGGCAGGAGATTGCCTGAGAAAATGGACTTAGCTCCTGCAGGAGCTGCCAGCTTGGCCTGATGCAGAAGTAGCAAGAGCCATTTCCTTGCTTTTCTTTGGCAAGGTGCAACAGGCCTCTTGCACTTGTCCTTTGTCTCCGCTCCCCTGCTGCTTGCCCTGCAACCTCCTGTTGATGACGTGCTGCTGAAGAGCTCCTTGAGAGAAGGACAACTGGCAAATAAGTTAGGGAATAGCCTGCTTGCTTGACTTCATTGCCCTAAGAATATTTTCTGGAATCTATTAGGTGGCTTGTTTCTAAAGGCAATATGGTTATGCTGTGAATGAGCTTTATTTTCAGTACTGTGTTACTTGGCTTCAAACGTCATAGAAAAAGAGGAAATTATGTAAAAACATCTTATTTTTGATTTTTCAGGAAACTTTCTATTCATCTAAGAATTTTTTAAGAACTTTAATAAAAAGATAATCAGTCAAGGCTAAATTTAGGATAATTTCATCCTCTTTAATATATTTTGAAAAATTTAATAAAAAGATATGCAGGATTAAATTTAAGATAACTTCATCCTCGTTAATATATTTTGAAATATGAAGCATTAATATTATAATAGCATTGAAAATGTTAAATTGTTCATTAAGATTAAAAATTTTAAGAATCATAGGAAATAAAACCTATAGAAACTTTAGCTACTGTGTTATACCTCTAGAGTAAAATTCAGACTTAGCACTGAGAAAATGAACAAAAAAAAAAAAAAAAAAAACTTGTATTAAAGGGGTTACACCCATGTACAGGGTTCTTTTGATTTATTAGGAGTATGTAATCCTCATAAACGTCTATTTGTTTGTGATGTGAAAGCATCACATTTTAGCAAAACTCTCCTTTAGATTGAAAAACTGCAGGACACTGCATCTGGGAGTTTCTGAATAATTTATCTGAAGTAATGAGTATCGTCATGTGATGCTGTATCAAAGCAAGTGCTCAAGTGAAAGCCAGCTGGGTACAGCCATTGTATATCAAATAGTTACTTGAGTTGTCTCTCTGGAAAAATTAGAGAACATAATGAGCAAAACCTGGGGAGCAGTCTCCATGGATAACCATTAGCAAGAAGTAATTTGATTACTGTGAAATCTGTGGAAGTTCATTGTTTACAAAGATTGCTAGAGTTATAAGAGAGAGGCATGTCTACGTACACCCATCTGTTTATACAACATGTACGCACAAATATACAAAGTATGGTGTGAGTATTAGGTGTACTTATTTTTGTTACGTCAGCTTTTTGAAACACTGACAGTGTGTTTATTTGCTGTGAATCTAAAAGGCACTCACTTAATGCCCAGCAGAAGGTTTTGATTTGAGTTTCCCAAAACACTTTATTTAGTCTCAGTAAAAGTAGATGCTTCAAAACCAAGATCCAGGAAAGGCTGACAAAACACATGTTTACTAAGGGAAAATGCACGGATCTGTTAAGTATTAGACTGATGCTTTTATGGAGCATATGTATTTAAAGTACCATTTGTCCCCCACTCTGCACAATGCTGACTAGGAATATAGAGCCATTAAGTACAGAACTGGGGAGAAGTACAGAACTGGAGAGAACTGCCGAAGTTTCAGTGGAGCCAACGGCGCTGCAGCTGGTCTGCATCTCTTAGGATCAAGTCCTGTTCTAAGCATTGTAACAACTGCTTTTAACAGCCTGTAAATCTACTGTATCTGAATAGTCTAACAATGCAGCCATTTCCAACACCTTTGGGAGCCGCTAGTTAATAACACAGAAGCAATTTGATGATGTATTTGTATCGATGGCTTTTGTAGCTATGGCTAATTGCTTTTTCTTGCGGACCTGGTGGAGACACTGCTTCGTAAGGTTGTCATTAGCTTGGGGAAAAAAGGTCCATTGATTAGAGGCATGAATAGAACGGCTTGCTATCTAAATCATCGTTTGGGGATTCCCAAATAGACAAGGGCACAGCCTGTCTGATCTTAGCAAAGCTCTGCATTGCAGTGGGGAACTCCCCAAAAGATGTATTAGCTTCTGACCTTAAATCAAGACATGCACAGCCTTGTTGTTTGAAGGAAATAAAACAGAAGGCTTTTATTTTCAATAATAGATTTGAAGTGTGTTAGCTCAGATCTGATCCAAAAATAAATTAAAAGCAAAGAGATCTATAGTAATGTAGAGCAACAGGCACATTTCTTTGACCTATTTAGATATATTTCTATTGTGCAGGAAAGCAAAAGTATTCTACTAAGGTATTTGAAATGTGAATATTGCAGCATTATTCTGTTGCATGGGAGTTTGAACAAGGAAGTAACTACTGCATAATGTTTGTCTAACTTTATGTACTAACATAAAGCAGTAACATTATTAAATTTTAAAAACAACCAGAAAAATATGGTGTAAATCTAGCTAATGCTTTGGTTTCTTTTCATGCAAAGAAGGTTTAAAAATACGGTTTTCAAACTGATAGTACCCTCCAGCAGTCATTAAGAATGACAAATGGAATATTTAATAAACCAAATTTAAAGATGTATTGTTATCCTATTAAAATTTCACTCTACTAAGAATGTAATGTAAACATGAGTTTACATGTGTAAGTTGTTGGAGTGTTTGGAGTGTTTTTATCACCCATTAAATTTCTGTAGCCAGGTAATGTCTTACTGCGGGAATAGATATTAATACATTCCCAAACCTCAGATATGTTTGCAGAGCTGTCTATCAGCAGTGCATTAGTTTGTTTTCAAGTTAGTAGAGAAAGGTAAAATAAAAAATTAAATTCATAAAAACAGTATACAGTATTTGCAGGCTGAAGGAAACATTTTATGCTTTTCTCTCTTTTTACTTTTTATGTCCTGAAAGTCAACTGAGACAAAAAGAAAAGGATGGAATCCAGCTCTGTTATAAAATTTAATCTGACCTACAGATTTTGGACCACTACAGGAACACAGATACGTGTGGCAAGGCCTACAGTATTTTGATTTCCTGCACTGTCAGATTTTTAATGATTATAATTAAATGCCCAAATCTGTGATGAGAAAACAGATCTTCCACTTAATACTGTGACTCTCATCTGTTTAACCCTTTAAGAGGGCTTACATCTGCTAGTTGTGAGTAGTAAGTACATTCAGACACCAAAACCTTCACTGAAATCCTCAATTTTGTTTTGTAAGTTACTAGTCAGAGTATCTGGATATGGCACAATAAAGCCTTTTGAGAAAACACTTTAAACGGAGCTTCAAACATACTGTGCTGAAAAATACAAAGATTCTAACTCCCATGTCTACAGGAGGTAAGACAGGTAAATTACTCTGCAACACGATTCTGAACAGAACTGCTGCAGCAGTTTCCTTTAAGGATAATATATCCATTGCCTATTCTGCTATCCTCTCTGCCCAGCTGATCCCACAGGTAACATCTGGTACCACCATCCTGTCCCCCTTATATCAGGACTGTGAGCATGAGAAGTGCTCTCTGCTTTACACTCCCTCACATGGCAAGGCAAGGCAAAACAAAGATAAAACTTAGTCTTTGCTGAGTACTGGAATTAATAGTGTTAAACACTTTATCACCACTGGGCTGAAAATTGAGTTATTTATTATCAATCAGAATGCCGTTCTGGAGTTCCACTACAGTTAGGACTGAGCTACTTTCATTATAAAATCAATTTCCTGGAGATGCCTATCTCCATTGGTTTAATATGTAGCAGATCGAAAGTTGGCACAGAAGTGCTGGTACTGATCCAAAGTAGAAGTACTGACTGTTGAAGAGGAGGTATAGTTGAAAAATGAAAAAGTAATAGTTTTTTCCATGTTTCATATTGGCTAGTGTTCTGCAAGCCTAAGGATACAGCTCAGGTATTTTTATACTTAAAAGTAAGTCCCCATTCCTACTTTGTCTGCACAGGAGGCAGCTCCCGTTCCATCCTAGCTGTCTTTCTAGAAGTACCCTCCACATTAATCCCAAACATTCTTTTTCCTTTTTTTCCCAGTTGACCTTTAATGGGACTTTTCACAAGGATCTCCCGTAGACTTCAGTTTTGGTAACCTTCATTGCATCAATATTGAGGAGATGGAGGAGCAGAATTCACATGTGCCCAGTGGAGGCAAGGATAGGACTGTAGATGTGGGATGCCTGGCTTGAGAGTGGCTGAGGTTTCTCTAGAGTGATCCGTCACCTTAGGTACTCACAGCAGCATGGGAGAGAGGTGCTGTACCTAGGTTTAGACTGCCTGGCTTCTGTGCTACTAGCATGGCCCTTCAAGAGCTCCAGCAGGCTAATTCATCCTACAATAAAGGCGTCACCTGTATCCTTCAGATTTCAGAGCAGGAAATCCCCATAGTGACTGAGGATATAAAACTTATTCAAAACGGAGAAGTTTACAGCCGCCCTTGCTTGTACTCTTACAATGTCACTGCAATCATAAGGTTGCAGGAACAACGAGGGCACTACATCATGCTATTAATACGTCTGTGCTTGGTCTGTTCTAAGAGGATTTTTCAGCTTTAACAGTTTTATATGTCTACAGATACTCTTAGTCATGGATTTATTAGGATATTTTTTCTTTTTAAGTCTTATTAGATGCATCTTCAGAAATGGGGTTTAAACCTGTCTTTCCTAAAGTAATTTAGCATGTATTAAAAACCCAAATTTCCTTCCTTTGACTAGAGGGCTACTTCAAAAGATGTTAAAACTGTTTATCAGCCTGATAACCTTCTTCTACCTCATTTCTTAGCCATCCTATTTCCTTTTCCCTCTCTACCTCAACTGGCCTCCTCACCCTTTAAGTGATCCTAGCGCATGCTAAAGATGTCAGACCGATAACTCTGCAGACTCAGGCTCTTTATCAGACTTTAACGATGTTGTTCATTCAAGAGTAAGCAATGTCAGTCCTAGATCACGGATTATTGTCATGGACTTTCAGGCCCCTGTCTGGAGAAGGAAAATCTATATGACATGTTCTTTATCTTCTACAATAGTGGCCAAGTGAAAGCTGCTGAAATATTTGCAGTATTGACTACTGATGATGAATGAGTAGATAACAGGTTTATGTTAATTGGTGTAATGTCATTGTATCAGAGACTCCATGTTTGCTGGTGTTTGGGCTATTAGTCACCTACAATCATGCTTATTTAGTATTTGTACCACATATTATCCAAAATACACCATTATTGATGATACAGAATTGAGTCTCAAACTCTGAGCTAATTAGAAAAATCCCAAACAGAAAGAGAAAGCAAAACAACACAGTGCAAGATTTGGATCCTCTTTTTATACCAGTTTCCCTTCACATGTTTTTCTTTTGTTATATAGCACAGTCCCTGCCTTTTTGTCTCGTGTATTTTTCCTTTTTAATAACTTCTGCCTATCTGCATTCTTGATTTCCTTCTTATTTATTAAACTCTCCTTTTCTGATCTTGTATTTTTAGTTAGCTGTTTTAGTTAGGTGTTGCCTGTTGTCACTCTTTCGTATAGTTTTATCTGAACTGTAAGCCCTTAGTTATGAAGCCTGCAGATATCTGTCCAGACAGAAACACGGTGAAGTAAAAATCATTGGAGATGTTGTTATTCTACTTGCACAGGCCACTGCAAGGCTGGGACCTGCTAACAACTACTCTGTTGTGTTTAACAGTGAACATGAAAGGCAAGGGACAGTGACTTTACCAGGTGTCAAATCAGGTCTTTGCAACCTCACTTTAGCTGGCAAAATTTCACTCTTTTCAAAAATCTCAAAAGTCATCCCCTTGGCTTCCTTTCCTTTTCAGGATAGGATAGTGGATGAATTCTGCACGGATGAAAAGGATGACTCCCAGACAGATGTCTTTGCATTTTTTAATAGTTTGGGTTCCCGCAGCAGCCTTAGGATTTCCCTCTAGTCCTCTACCTCTGTATCAGTATGGTTCCAAATTTAATGCTCCGTAGGTCTTGCAGAAGTTTCAATAAGTGAAAATGAGCCAAGCTATATTGCCCTTGCAAAGATTTCCTTACTTTTGTGTGACGCAAATTGCGCTCTTCTTTCAACCATTGCTTTTTCCCCTAGATCCTATGTATTCCTTATCAAGGTCCTCAGGAGTAGGATGACTTTTTGCCAGAAAGACAGTTTATAAAGTCATTTGGTAAAGGAAGGGGCTGCATGCCTACAGTGTCAGGCTCTGTACAACTGATTTCCATTCAGTGGTCCCAGAGAAATCCGAAGGATGATCTCAGTTCTGCTTGTTCCCAATTCCAAGAAAATGAGCTTACCTTTAGGTTGGCTAGAATTAACAAAAATAGTGTCATTGTTTATCAAATTAACTACTCTAATTTCAATGTTCTCCTTCTCCAAAAGAAAACCTACAAAAATGTAATTAACAATATATTTCTGCTCTTGTTCTTTCAAGAGAATTATTAATAAAGCAGTGTATAGTGATAATCCTTGCCAGCTCCTTTTATTTGTTTTAAAGGCCTATTCAAAAACATCATTAAATAAAACACACATATCAGTTTAGAAGTTTTAAACATAATTCAGAAATGCACCATCATTTTAGAAGCTACTGTTCAGGCACTAAAGGCCTAAATAAAGGCTAGCAGCTGCAGAGCAGATGTTATATGTTTTTAAATTTATAGTTTGGTAATTACATTATGGCGTGTCCAAAGCTATTAGGCTGTTCATTTAGACATTTTTCATGATGATAATGATAATCAAAGCCGTAATCTTTGCAATAATGAGCTGGGTGATTTAAGAAAATGCTATACCTGCATTTTATTTTTGTTTTTAAAATTCATATTTTTCATCAATTCCATTCTCTGAGCACCATCATCTTCCACTGGGCAAGCTTCCCTTGCTTACAGGTCCTAGCAAGGCATCTAGTCCTACTGCTAGCATATTCCTGTCAGCAGTTTAATGTTTTTTACATAAAAACACAGCCCAAGGAACAGCCATAGTCCACAGATTCTCATAGGGTTGTAACATCTGAATACACCTTGCAGCCATCGTCAGGCGTAGACTTCAGGGTGACTTAGCAGTAGAAGTCTGCTCCAAAATCTTCATGATACTACAAATACTACTGTTCAGCAATTGCAATTTTATAACCATCAGTTAGGCTTGAGTTCCTCATTAAACTTTCAGCTTTTAGTAACCTTCTCTCTGCTGACAGGAGGACACTAACTGCAAATTTAATTTGAAGATAAAAATAGGTTGGTTAATACTTTGGCATTGAAAATTGTCTCTTAAGTATCTGCACAGCCATTTAGGGTGTTTCTATGAGTTTATTTTACCTAAGTGGATGAAAAGTGGAGATAGGAGCTTTCCAAACTGTTATTCATCTATTCCTGATGGTGCAATCAGTCTTACTTCCTGCTAAAAGGATGATATTTAGCTTGTTTTACTTTGCACACATATGGAGGTAACTATCACCCAGCAGTCATTCAAGAACTGAGAGTTATGTCTGCAGCTGTTGTACAAGCAGGGATCTGAATGTACCTTGAGTTTCTGCAGGGCTCACCAAAATGCCCAGTGTTGTACTCTCTACAGAGAGTAAAAATGTAGCTCAGACACTCTCTAATTCAGGTTTCACCTTCCTGAGAGAAAGGCCTTCATGGGATAATTGAAAAAAAGCATCCTGGCATAAGCAAAGGATTTTATTCTGCCGACAGACAGGATATTTTGTCTGCCCTGACCTAGACTTACAGTGTAGACCTGTCCTTAAAAACTGGTGGGAAGGTATGGAGTGTTTAAGACCAGGTATTTTGCACTAGCGTCCTTATCAGAATGAACATTTACTCAATAACTTAAGTCTTCATTTGAATGCGTATTGCAATGTTAGTCAATCATTTTTATTTAATATTTTAACATGTCATTTTTCCAGTTTGCACCTTGCAGCTGGCACCTCTGCAATGTATGTTATTTGCAGACTTTTTTACTGAATCACTAGATAGAGGAGCTGTGACAGTTATCCATTAATTATACCTTTATATTAAAGTCTAATGAAAATATGACTTCCAAGCCTCTAACAGTGGCTAAATAGTGATAGTTAAGCTACCACGATCTGGTAGTTGAATTTGCAGTTGATTGAATATTCGTATAGGTATTCACTTAATTATATTAACTGCAAATATTATATATGAAAAATTTGCTTTGGGGATGGGAATGAAAAAAAAGCAGTGGAGTTTTTATATCTCAGCAATAATTAACATTGCCTTGATGCACATTCACACCATACCAGTCACAGGCAATCCAAAATCATCAACATATGTGCCATGGCCTTCCAATTGATTTAGTCTAAACTGGGCAGAACTACTGCATTTCAAATGCAGGAAAGTAGAGATCGTGCTGCTTATTCTATCTGCTGCAATTTATAAAAAATGAAGTGAAAATACCCAGTGAGAGTCTAGAGGTCTTTTCAGATAGTTAAAAGTGAATGACATGAAAGATGAAACCAGCTATTTCATTTAATCTAGAACAAGAAATTGAAAATATAATGCATTCATAATTTTAAATCACAGCTCTGCCTAGTCCCATGACTCTTCTTTCTCAAATCCCTGCTAAACTGTCTTGTGTAAAGGCCAGATATAAGCAATTTTGGGACATGTTAGTAGCATAAAGACCAGACAGACTCTCACTGTTGGCTGAAGCTGAAGAGGCCCCACAAGCTGCAGACTCTAGAAGGTGGCATAAATGAGAAGAGTATAATTATGCAGATACCTACGCTAGAGAACGCTGGGTCTCAGGAGGCATCCCTAAGAAAATACATAAAGCACAATTCAGTAGGTTTCTATTAGAAGCTCATTTAAGAGTGGATACTCTAAAACTTATGTTTAGTCTAAAACTTATGGGGAAGAAGATTATTTCACTGATTACTAGAACTTTGTCATCATCAGTTTATATGATCTTGACCTTTTTTAATGAAATGGAAACTTTTCATTTTTTTCACTGAAAAGAGAGGCAAGTGCTCTGTAGGAACCATAGACATACAGTTTCTGTCAACTCTGGGATTTTCTGACAGCTTTTACTTTTTGTGACTAGTATACCATAATGCTGACAGCTTTTATTCTTTGAATAAAGCCTGGGAAGGGAATTTCTATTGAAATGTGATTATTCCTTTCACTAACATAAATAGAGGCCGTTCCTGCTTACTTCTGATTCCGTAACTCTGCTCCCTAAGCAGTCGCCCTTCACCTTGTTGGTTTTTTTTCAGACACCAGCTATTCTGGGGGCCTGGCAGAATTCCAGGTTAAGAGTCTGCTCTGCTCCAGCTGAAAATATTGAGAAAAGTCCCATGCACTTCAGCTGCAGTGAGTTCAGCTTGCCACAAATACCATACAGATACTCTTGTACTTTGCATCCCGTTTTTTCCCATGAACTACAAAAATGAGCTTTACTACAATCACCTTTAGAGCTCATTTCTCTTTAAATGTTGTCCTTCCTCAGAGTTCCAAAACCTTTAGCCCAGTTGGTTAGAGCGTGGTGCTGCTAATGCCAGGGTCGTGGATTCAATCCCCGTATGGGCTATGCTGAGGGTTGGACTAGATGACCTCCAGAGGTCCCTTCCAACCTTACCATTCTATGAGTCTATGATGATTATAAAAAAAAAGACAAATAACATCAGGGGTTTCTCTTCTTGTCCCTTATCTGAGTAAGGATTGTGATGGTAACACAGCCGAAGTAATTGTAAATAAGTAAATCTAAATTTAGATATATGTCCCTGCACATATCCTTTATGCACCCAGATCACTCCAGTTTATGTCACCTTGTTCTAATCTCTTCACCAGTTAATACCCAATACCTCATACCTACCTAACACTTAGAATGATAGTAAATGTTTTCTACTAGCTATTGCCATTGTATGGGAGCAAAGTTAAAAGTTGTAAGTTAAGTTCATTTCTAATTTCAGGGTTTCCCTGAAAAAGTTATTCTAGAAAGATATGGGATAGCCATGGACGAAGCAAGCTCTGGACTAGGCAAGTTGTTTGCTGATGAAGAGTTATTCAAAACCTTTTCAAATAACTTTTTATTAAGTCACAAATAGGGACCCTTTTGTTATACCTTCAGCTTCTTCTCAGCTAAGGAATGAATGCATGTAGAAGGCAAGACCCAAACACAAACATCACTGAAAAAAGTTCCTTTCAGATAGGAACATGAGCACTAGAAACATGATTTTTGTCTCTTCCATCCCTAATATATACCCAGTAATTCATACTGAAATTAGAACTAATAATAATCAAGACAATCACCATGATTGCATATGGTAACTGCAGTTTCTTGCTACTAGCTGTTACGCTTGTGTATAATGTTTTCATTCTCTTTTCAATTGCTTTCCTAGCACTTAGCTTTAACTAACCTTGGGATTTCTTTAAAGACATCTAATACTGATAACCATGACTTCTTAAGTTCTTTCTTTAGATTACATCTTCCTCAGAGAAACCCTGCAGCATACAAGGGACTCATCCAGTTTTTGCACTTGAGAGAAACAAAATGCACTTGGGAGAAACTAAATGCAGTCTATATTAAAAGAAATTGTGAAAAATTGCAAAAAAGTTTATTTCTAGCACTGCAGGTTTTTTAAATAAGGAAAATAGTATCATTCTTAAATTGTTCCATGTTTCACAACTCTTGTTTCTTTTGTCTAAAATATTAACCTACTCTTCTGTGTAGCTACTGTTAAACAAAGTATGGATATCATTGCTACATTGAGCTGTGTTAACTTAGAATTGATGTAGGCCATCTGGAGATGGTATGTGTCTTTTTCCTCTTCAATCTCAAAACCCCAAATCTAATCAGGTATCTAGAGTCCTAGACTGGGATTGCATAAAGGACAGTTTAGTTAAAAAACCCTTTTGTCTTATTCTTAACTTCACTTAAATTCTTTTCCTCATGAGCTGGCTGAATTTTGTGTGTAGGTTTAGTTTATCAGATAATGTTATTGTTCTACTCTTTTGAGAGGTAAAGAGAAAGCATGTAGCCTGTAGTTTTTGCTATTCAGACTTTTTCTTTGAGTACTCTGGCAATTTAATTGAACATTGAATAAGAAGATAGTATCTTTAAATCACATTGTGGATTCTACTGTAAGGACCTTGCACATAACGTTAGGTGCTGCGTCCCCAAACTGCATGTTTTCTTAACTTCTGCTTTCTGGATCTAGCTCTCCCTGCCTAGGCATATGGGAGATGCACTCACCAATATTTCTATGTTAGCCAGAGATTTTTTCTTTACATTATGTCCTCTCATCATCACAAAACAGAATTCATTTGGGATTTCTGTCCAGGGTTAAAAACAGTTCTTGTATGTGTGAACATACTTAAGGTATAATATTTCTAAGCCATAAAGAAAATCAGGAAATTTTCCATATGAAGTTTTGCTTGTAGATGGGCCCATATTAACAGATTTTAAAGCATGCACAATGGACACGTTAGAGAAAAATTCAGAGCCTGGGCAGAATAGATGCATAACTCTATACCTGCCCATGCAGCGAGCCCTCAAAGCCTGCAAGCCTCAGCTAGAGGTGGCTTTGAGAATCTTCTGTCTTCTCCCAGCTGTCAGTCCAGATCTTGGTAAAAATAAATCGTGCTGTGGCGGCTGCCTCCATAATCTGTGCTTAGACTGGGCAGTGGAAGGAGAGGAGCACGGCTTCCACCTGTCCAGAATCACAGAGATAGAGCACAAAAAGATCCTTACCGAATGTAAACTGTAATAAGTCTGACTAAGGCCATGATAAGCTGTCTATGTACAAGATAATGATGCTCTCCAAACTTGTGAAGGCTGCCCTGTTTCTATTACTTTTGTTTTTAGCTAAGACATAAATCAAATGAGTGATTTTAAAAAGAAAAAAAAAATCTTAATCCTGTGTACCCATGACAAAGAGATTCCAAGCAATGCAACAGTATTCTCATACACTGTACTGCTTAATAATCCATTTGGAATGAGAAAAGTATCTAAGTATTTTTCAAAGAACATTGGAGGTATGGTCTTCCTTGAGAGGTAGATAACTGGAAATGGAATGAAAATCATATGCAGTTCTTCATTGTAATTGTAAATAATAGCTGGTATGCTGTGCAGTCAATAACAGAAAAAGCCAGTTTAATTGCATTACAAGCAACTTGCTCTTCTGCATTGGTGAACTTGCTCTCTTGCATCCTGCAGTCTTTATTAATACCCTCCTCAGTTTAACATGGATTTTCTAATATAAAGCAATGAGCCAAGAAATGAAATAACTCCAATGCTCAGCTATATAAAATCACACTATCTGTATATTTTTCCCAAAACCAAATCTAAGCAAATATTAATGGGCAGCACAAAGGATAATGATAGTATGTTATCTGAACTTGCTTTTAGAGGATTGAAACAACAGATGAGAGAGCAAATAAAAATTAGAAGTTACAGTAAGTTATATTTGACAAAGCTTCTGCATTATTAGTTAATCCAGTCAGTAAATGCAGGAACAGAAACTGTCTTTTCTGTTGAAAATATTAAATCTAGGTGGATATCTACATTAAAAAAACACTGACTACCTCTCACCATTGAGGAAATATTAATAATTTGCTATTCCAGGCAGACAGTAAAACAAAGGAAAAAAATGGAGCCACTTTCAGTGGCATTTTTTGTTAAATTTGACTTTAAAATGGGATGAAGAAAAATAACAAGTGTGTAATGAAAATATAGGCGCATTGGATCAAGATGGTGCAAAGCTATGTGGCTGTGCAATCTTAGGATCCCATAGTGTTAGGTTATGTGATAAAAAGCTCAGCTGCACCCAGTGCAAAGGAGCACAGAGACAGAGAGGCAGGTGGAGGAACCCAAGTAGCCCTGGCTCCTCCTGTGCCCATCACAGGAGAGCGATCAGCCCATGGAGAGCGATCAGCCCATGAAGGGTTCATCTCCACACAGAAGGAACACAGGGGCACAACAGCAGGTGAGGAACCCAAATTACCTGCTCGGAGAAGGGACACCCTGTCCAGTGTCCCTTGTATGTCCCAGGTATGAAACTCATCACAATAATTCAAGGGCAACAAGAGAGCGATGGGAATAAAAAGGGCCAGCTGCATGTAAACGGGCTGCTGATCAGCACCCTGTGCCTGATCAGCACACTGTCTTCTTTCTAAATTCCTCTCTGTTCTCTTGGGTGAGGGACTCTATTTTCTGCACATGTGTATGTGGAGGTTTAAATTGCTGCAACTGGGGTCAGACCATGGCTTACAGGGGCCCTTGTGTCTGCTGTGCTAGCAACTGGAGAGAGTGAAAGTAAGTGCCAACAACTGGAAGGGGGCCACAGTCATAAGGCCCGTGTTTTTGTAGTGCCAGCAACTGGAGTGAGTGAGGGTACACAAATGAGTGTGCAGTCACTAGAAAACATCAAGCTGGACTAGCCGGTGAGTAGGTGAAGTGACCTGGACACCAGGTATGCATGTGTATCTCCAGCAGTGAGACCACAGGGGAGTTGGCTTCTAAGCGGATGAGGGGAGTTGCAGCCAATGGCCAGAGGGACTGTGGGGGCCAGGGGGACCAACTGGAAAACCTGTGTGTGAGTATATGTGTGCATGTGTGTGGTGTGCGTGCGTGTATGTAGGGTTGAGGTGCCTAGAAGTGTGAGGATCCAAGACCAGCTACTGGATGGACAAGATGTCCAGCTACTGGACAGATCCCCAGTGTGTGTGCACACACATGTGTGCCTGGAGGGGTCCATATCAGCATCTGGGGTAGGGCTGTGGGCCTCAGGGGCTTGTATGTCCAGGTTCCAGCAGCTGAGGAGACCAGAGATCCAGGGAGCAGCTACTGGATGAACCGAGTGTCTAAGCCCAGCTGCTGGGCATATGTGTACGTGTATATGTCTCAACAGACCTTCCTGCTGGTCAGCCAGGGAGGGGAATAGGATGAGGCCATTAGTGCTGTTTGTGGTTGTGTGAGTGCTGTGTCACAGTGTGCTCAAATCGTGTCAGTTCGATACCAAAGGCCAAAGCAGTAAGGATGAAAGATACCTGTCTCTAGTAAAGTTTTCAGTGCTACAGTTCTTCACGGAAAACCACAGTGTTTCCTCAAGACTGGCTCTGACAGGGTGGGACCTCCACGCTTGGGGAGGTCACTAGCTCCTAGGTTGTGTTTGCTCCTCACTCTTCCGAACTGCAAGGAGTGGGGTGGGAATAATCGAGGTAAGCCGTGCTGTGCCGCAAGGACCCACACTCTCTTTGCCTGCTTGGACCTCTTCTCATCTTCTCCTCTCACTGCAGACTGAACTATCATTGCCTCAGCAGTATGCCCGTGAGAAAGCTACTTGTGTGTTAGGGGACAACTGAATTCACTTAGCCAGCTATGTAAGATTTTGGGTGGTGTTTAATGTTTTAACAGTCTCTGCAACTTGGCCACAGCAGGAGAGGCTCTGTTAATGTACAATAAACAAGAGCTGATTGATTTTGTAGTCTCACGAGGAAAGCCTGTCTTAACATTTGACTAAAGCTCTCATATCTTTTGCTCTAGTAAATCTACAAGCAGTAGAACAAACAGCACTCTAGTACTTCATATGTTTAAAAAAAGAAAATCTATTTCCATCTTCCAAAAGACAGAATCGGAGGTGCAGAAGGTCATTACAAATTCCCAGGTGTTCTGTGGCACCATGCTCTTGAAAACGAACGTATTTATTTTTTTAGAAGGAGCTGGGACAATTTTAGCATCAGCTTACCTGTGCAATGAACTGCATTTTTGTTATTGTGTGAACTTTCATTTTATACAACAGTCTTTGTATGAGCAGCAATATTTATGTAAAACTGAAAACTAAGAGGAAAATAGAATATAATAAAAATCTGTGCTTTTACAATGAAGCTAGGATTTCCATAAATTATTCTTAGTGTATTTAGAGCCTTTCGCTAGGCCCCTTGAGGTCAGTAAAACTCTCTGCTATGGCCTGTACCCAGGGTTTAGACAGGAAGTTCAACTCTAAAGGTTAAGGCTTTGGGAAATTCAATATTTTATCTTTCACTTGTTTCAGCACTGTGCAGCTTTTTAATACCTTATAATTATCAGGGAGTTTTTTGATGAAATATTATGCTTTTCTACACTCTGCCGATGTTTTTTTACAGTATTTATGGTGAGTTTAAAGGAAACTTGAAGTTTTGAAAATACCTACTGAGAATACCTTTTCCAATATTATAATTCTAGGAAAGTATTTTGGTTTCACTTTTTCAAAATGATGAAAGCCCTTTATTTATTCCTAAGGAACTGAGAGCAGTCCCAAGAGTGTACTGCCGCAGAGTTGGAGCTGAGGAGCCTACAGTGCTCCTGGCCAATTCGGTCCTGAGTCTGCAGGCATCCACGCGTGCCAGGCACAGGCACGGATGTGGGCAGTGAGCCTGCGGACTCTGCAAAAAGCTTTGCTCTGCCAAAACTGGATTCCTAGAGCTTATAGCCATCAGAGTGAGACAAGTCGGGGGGACCTGAGACCCTCGACTAGTACCAATCTTCCAGGGCTTTCAGGGTCACATCTTCTGAGCAACTGGCAGGATTACCAATTCCAAATAGTCCAGATAAGAAAATTGCCTGGGAACTTCAGATCCTAATACCTGAGGTGCTCAGCAAGTCACAGGGCTAGCTGACCGTAAAAAATGTGGGTAGTACTTGTGTTGAATGTTGTAGTATTCTTCTGAAGTATCGTTATGAAACCAGTAAGCTTCCACTAAACATTTCAGCTTTGACAAATCAACATATTCCAGCAAAAGATCCACATAATTTTTATGTCATATCTACTGAATAAATGTGAAACTCCCTAATTCAGAAGCCAGTTTTCGTTAAGTCAAATGGACTTTACCCCTCAGCAAAATTTAAAAATTGCCCTAAGCCTCATTTTGTCCTCCTGGGTGCCCTCTTTTCACCATGCTGTTTTGTGCGGCAAAGCCCTAGTGCAGATTCTACACACTAAACAAACCCAATATTAAGTTCAGTTCATTGTAGAAATCAGCAGAATTCTGTTCCTGAAATCTCATATTAAATTTATTTTTAAATTTATTTTTATACATATATGTGTATACTGTGTTAAATGCCACTAAATGCAAGGATTACTTTATGTTCTTATATATGTACTTCAACACGTGCAAGTTCTTTGAAAGGAAATGAAGTTTCTAATCTTTTTAGTATTTTCTCTTAAGTGCTAGCAAGTTTTACTCATTTTCCTGACAACAAAATGCTTGTCCTGAAGAACATCAGCTAAATACTACAAGGTATTTTAAAAGGAAGATCACAGGCTTTGAGATAATTGACAGCTAAGTTATGGTCAAAGGAAAGTATTTTTTCTTTAGCATTTAACAGAACTTTTACAGCTGCCATTGTGTTGAAAGATAATATTAAATTCTTTAAACTTCTAGTCGGCTTGTCACGAATTAAAAGCACCCACTAAAATGAAGTTCTAGGAATTGAGATGCAGTTTTTCAGGTAATATATGTCCCATCTCTCTCTGGTCCCTTTGTGAAGCATGACATTTTTCAAGTCATTTTAATTCAGTTTGTCAATACAAATGATGTACTTTAATTAGTATTTTGTCTTCATATGCCAATTGCTTCCATTTTCAGTCTTGGATTGGGAGAAATGGTAATATAAGGGAACAATGAAATATCCTAGTTGAGAATGTATTCTGCAAGTGAGTAAAACAAAAACTTACTATCTAAATGTACAAGATAAAAACTATCCTGTTTTGTTCTCTTTTGTAGTCAATGGAAGTTTCAAGACTGTAAGAAAAGAAAAAAGGCAGTGTTTAGTTGTTAACCTTAAATTCTATTCCTCCAAGCTATCACTCACTAATAGCCTGATTGATGTGAGCTGAACAACTTTCATGATACGAGATACTGATGTTAATAAGGCAAAGTTAGTAACACTAAGGCAAAATATGAAGTACTGATGTTAATAAGGCAAAAGGCTTAGCAAAGCTCTGGTTCATTGGAAAAGCAACATTTATCTCTTCAGAATTATTTTTCTGAATCCTAGAGTTGAAGATGTGGATCTCAAGAGACGATAACTCCCTTTAGAGATAAAGGGTTCGTATCAACTTCCCCTTCAGAGAGGTCTATGAGTTTTAATTTGGTACACCTGGGACTTCTGCCAGCCCACCAGTGAGTCCTCTGCTTAGTTTCAACTCTGACAGGGTCAGATCTCCACATCTGTAGAATTGCTTATGGTCTTATGAGAACGTGTCATTTGAGATAGCCCGAATATAGCTTGAGAAAGAGTGCCGAAAGACCTTAGTGGTGTTTTCATCTCTGTATTTATAGTTTTAAAAAAGCCACACCAGAAGCACTAATGTAAATCATGCCAGATACTGAAATGGAGAATGGGAGCTGGTTACGTAAACCTTTATCTACTGAGGTCAGATAACCCACAAAAAACTTAGAAAACTTCCAAAATGACAGAGGAACTTATTTGAGCATATTTTTTTGTTCTGATATTTGAATGCTATGCATATCCAGAAAGTTACAGAAATATTTAAGAGGTTCAGATCCCCTAGACATCCCTATCCCACACTATTCTGCTATCCTGATCTCATAGTTATGCTCTATCCTAAACTAGCCAAGCTCATCAAGTCAGATTCTTCCTGTTTAGAGATATCTGTACCTATGTCAGTGGATTCAACATAATCAGAAGCTGTTTCTCTGACAGTGATTTTGTTTTCCAGATTTGCAAACATGAATTGATTAGCTGTGGTCTGTAGTCCTTTCCATGGAGCACTTAGATTTTAAAGGGAAGTTACATTATTGCTATAAAAATTGTAGATTTGCCTTAGTTTATGTCCTTTGCTTTTGCAAAGGACTGTTTTTCTTCAGTAGTAATGCTAGTAAATATATTGTACTGGTTACCGCTCAAAAGAACAAATTCCTACAAAGATTGTAATCCTTTATAGCAATGAAGTTTGATCTCATTGATTTGTCCTTCAGAGTCTTGGGGCTGCATATCAGTCCTCTAATACGTTAGTACTTTTCTACATCCTGATCTCACTGAAGCATCAATAATTATCTGCCATCTAGAAACCCAGTACCCTGCAGGAGGCTTGTGTCAGCTCTGAGAAAGCATCTCAATGAGAAAGGAAAGCAGAACCATGCCTGAATGTTTGCCAAGACTGTAGAGGAAAGTGATATTACCAATAAGACCTGGACGCGTTGGGAAGTGAGGCTAGGGGCTGTGGAGCACACAGGAGAGGTTAGGTACATTGCCCTGAACTCAAGGTCAGACTGAAGGCAAGATGATGATTAGTTCTTTTGCTGTGCTTATTATTCTCCCAATTCATAATATTTTTTTAAGAGAAACGTGTCATCAGATGGGAAATGCTGAGCCACAGAATAATGTCAGCTGCTACTTTAAATCGCATACAGCAACTGAGAATCAAGCTGAAACTCTCAAAGTCTGATCTGACATCTTTCTCACTGACTAGCTAGATGGACATTTGGGAAAAAATCTCTGTGCTTGAAAGGTAGGGATATTATCAAAAGAGCACAAGTAAAAATGAAGATGATGTGAGAAACGCAATTTGACATTTACAATATTGATGTTCAAGCTACATAACATTGCAGAAATGCTAAAACATCATTGTGGACATCTAATTAATATTTGTTTTTCTTGATGTTAATAATATCTGTCTTGGCACTGAATTTTCATAATATCTCTCTTTCTAGCTTCATCAGATCTCTATGGAGACAGCTTTTGATAGAAACCCACTAAAGTTGTCCCATAACATGAAAGTCTGTGTCTTGAGAATATACATTTTTAATTGGACAGGGCTGTTGTTTATGCTATCTGAGACAGTTCTTTTACAGTCTTCTATTCATCATTCAATAGACTGCCAAGAACTAATTATCATTTTTGTCTCATTTTTATCAGATTGGCTGCAATATACATTCGTTAAAGATTGAAGTAATTTTTAAGTGTTGGATTACATACACTATCCATTTTTTAACTGATGAGAATGTTATATTAAAATATATTCTGCATGTTATACTAATATGAAGAAAAGGAATATCTATTTATTGGTGGAATCAAATAGCTTTGTTCTTAAGTGATAACTTACTTATCTTCTCTTAATAAAGAATGTAAATTCCTCATATACTAAAGCATTGTGGCATGTCATTAATTTCATGTAATAGCTCTAACTACTGTTCTATTTAAATCTATAATTTAAATAAGGCTTTGCACTTGGTCTATATAAGCATAGGAGATAGAGTACCATAAAAGCTTGCAACAATTGACCTAGCAGAGCCATTTTGGAATCATTTGAGAGTAATATACTTGATCCTTCAACCTTTCCTCCCAGAAGCAGTTTGATTTCAATCTTAGAACTGCATTAAAGGCTCTTAGCATAGAATCATCTCTGATTCATGGGGATATGAAGAATAAAGACATTACTTAGGGAGAGAAACATTTTGATCTCTTGATCATAGTAGCATTTGAATCAAACACATAGTCTGAATCTGGAAACTCAGATGATATCTGATCAACACAGGCATATAGGAGGATAAACCGTGAATGCCAACAGGTTTTCCTGTTGCAAGTTGGAAAAGTTAATTACCTTGCCTTTGAGTTGAGCTGCTTAAACATGAACATTTTAGGACTGCTAGAAAGGGGAAAATTGCTCACTTACTGGTGAGTGAAAGTAGTCCATTCCTCATAGTATTTCACTGGGACAACACTCTGAGTCACTCGTTCTCAGAGAAAGCCAGGATGGTGACTTTTTTTAATTCTCTGTCCTCTACAACAATAAATTTAAGAGCGACAGAAGAAACAAAGGTAGGGTCATAGATGGGAATGGCCATGGTGTAGACCTCTTACATTGGCATTCCTTGTACACAAGCAGGGAGTACGGTGTGGGCTAAATGAATTGCTTAGGCAGAGCTGCATGCCACCTAGTAGTTACTCAGCCAGGGCCACCAAAAATTGCCCAGAAGGATAATACTTGAATGAAGTAGCTGGAGGTGGAATCAAGCTAGAAGAATGGAGATATACAGACTGAGGATTGCAGAGGTAGTATTTAAATCAGGGTGGGAAAACCACTCTGAACATGAGAAGTGATGTTGCCACTGAAGTTCCAGAAGCTGGATTGTAAGCACCTGGAGATACATATGCTCAGATAGTATGACAGTTACAAAACTGATAAGTGAAACAAAACTCCCTCCCCTTTGAAACCAAAGGCTGTCTTGTTTTGGACCTGCTGACATTATGTTTCTGCTCTTTGACAACAAAATAACCCAAACTGATTTTAGAAAAATAACTGGAAAGCTGGGTGAAATGAATGTAGATGTTTTAGATCTCTCAGTCTCTCATTAGCGATGCTTCCCTTAACTTTGGAGGGAAGAGGAGGAAGAGAGTGAAGGTGGGAAGAGAAGAATTAGCCCTCTCAGCCCTGAAGATTCACCTTATCTTTCTTTTTCTTGTCTTAGAAGAAAAATATCTGCTCCTGCAGGAAAAATATTACTATCTCAGGCTTATTGGGGCAGGGCAGAGCAGATACTTCTGTAAGTACTCTTCTGCTTTTAAGTAGTTCCTATTATTTCTGAAAAGCTAAGTAGAGTGCTCATTAAGCTTTTCCCTTAAATAAAAATGATGACCTACAAGGTCGTGTTAATTAAGAAGTACAGTGAGTCAATGTGAAGAGGTTCTATTAGTACAAACAGTGGGCCCAATCCTGCATATCACTTGCATATCACAAATTCCTTGTTTATGTTTGACTTGTGAGATTAAGAATTTGTAGGAGGGGATCCTTGCACAAATACAACTTGCTGTAGGTCATTTCTGTCCCAGAGCAGCCACTGGCTCATTATGTGATCGTCAGCCTTATCTGCTGTTGTATAATATTGACCAGCGCACTCTTGCTTACTGTGATCAGAAGCAGTGCCAATTTAGCCTATTGGGAAGAAAAGTTAGCATATTCAAAGACTTGTTGGCTTTCCAGAGTTTGCCTTTTTAACGAGGCTGGTGCAACATCATACAATTTTACAGTTGAATCATCACATTTCAAACACAAGTACCATTAGCTATGGGATGTTCTGTCTGTTGGACACCCTCTGAGTCCAATCAGTATAACACAACTCGGTCAGGTGTGAATTTCTCTTCTACGAACATGTTTAGACTTGCTGAGTCTCACGTATTCTTCATGCAATACATTTAGCAGCTCACACTTTGCTCTTGGACTTTCTCAGTACAACTCTACTGTGTTCCACCACTCTACTTCTGTGCCACATGCCCACGCAGGAAACCCAGATGTTGGGTCTGGGATATGTGAGATCCCAGTTTAGGGGAAAGGGTAAGGCAATGCACTGTGGCTGAGGGTTTGTAGTCTTGTTCAGCCCTGTGCTGCAGTAAGTCCTCCTGGACAACATATTGCTGACCAGATACAATTGCATATTCTTCCTATTCCATGACATGCCTTTTGTATGGCCCATACTTGTGTACCCATATACACCGTTATCTACCATCCGGTACCTGACAAAATCACACACTTCCACACATGGCATTCCAAATGTTTGGACTTCAGGAAGATGAGAAGTATGTATGTTGGTTCTAAGACAACAAAAGCTTAAAATCAATAGCAATCTGAGGATATAAATGATAGTTCCAGTTGATGGAGCTCTGTAAAAATGGAGGAAAATCCTCTAAAAGGAGAATTGGGCTCTGAAACTGCAGAAAACAAGCCTTTAAATTTGGCTGTTACTTTTGTAAAGGGGTTAGAAAGCTTTTCCTTTAAATGCCTCTACACCACTGCACATGCTACTACAAAATTTCAGTCTTGTGCATTCTTGCTCATCCTGTCTAGAAAGCACTATAATTTTCATCTTTTTCTTGTTAAATCTTTGTTAATAGTGGAGGGTTTTATATTATTTTTAATATATGTATTTGCCCCAAACTCTTCACATTTTTCATTCAAACAAGATGAGAAAGTTATTAATTAAAGTCTACATATCAAAAAGAGAAATAAAGAAATTAGAAAGAAATCTGTAAATTGAGTTAGCAAATTTCTCATAAAAATTAAGATTTTAAAGTGAAATTTTGTGTAGTGTTACAATATTATATCTCTTACTGTTGCTTCTAAGTCACATACATGGCTAGCTGCTTTTGTGTTTTCAGCATTCAAGGGCATATCTCTGCTGTTGTAAATTGTGATAGCTTCACTGAAGCCAGCAGAGCTGGGACAGTATATTCCTGCAAAGATTTGCCCCTTAGTATTCACCCCCATCTGCTGTGTGACTCAGTCATACCAAAGCTGCAGAACACCTGCTTGCCTAATATTTTTTTAATGAATTGAACTCTTCGTGTTGGGTTTGTGTCTCTGCCAGGTTCCAGGTTAATCACATATAAATTTTAGTGTCAAATTTTACTTTGAACTTGTAGGTGCAGGACTAAAAGTCCTGTTTCTAGAGGAACTTGCATGAAAATAATAAAGAGAGTTAGAATACTAGACAAGCATTTTAATCCATAGGTTGTGATGTTCATTTTTTTATGAACAGTAAGTAGGAATTATCCTTGGGAGATAGGATATAATGAGATTGATCAATATAATCCATAATAGTAGATGAAAATAACCCAAAGATTTGTGTAGTTAAGATAACAAGCACGTATATTTAAATTTATAGTTTGGCCTAACTGTGTTGAAGCTTGTATGGGGAGGTTTGTGTGTATACACTTACAGTATAGTGAGTCAAATCCTATAAAGCAGTTCAGTATATAATAAATTGAACTCAGAGAGTTTGCTAGTGAAATGTTTGATTGAAAGTATCCTGATGCATGAGGCCCATCTTCCCAAGAATTTAATGTTCTTTTTCTAGGCTTTAGATTAAAGTCAGTGAAGAGTTCATATCTGTCATATGTGTTTTCAGATAGATTACTTACCCGTGAAATAAAATCAATTTATTTATAGAAGAAATAAGCCTAGCTGTCAATAGGAAAAAAAAAGCTTTAACATCATGAAACCAGAAATGTAAGCTTCTATGAGCTATTTCAAAAATGAATACTCACTTACAATGAGATTTCTTACATTCTTAGTTTGTGATTAGGAAAAACAATTTATATACTTTAAAATTCTGGGGTTTTTTATAGAAAAGTTACTCTAGGGGTACATTAGAGCATTTTAATGAAATGTAATGTTAACAAAAGGACATTTTAGGACAGGAAGTGAAAAGAATATTGCTAGTTTACTAAAATGACAGGAGAAACTTTCTATCTGTGACTATCTAAGTAAGAATTTCCCTATTTAACCTCGATTCAGATTGTCATAAGAATACAAGTAGCCAATCTCTATTTATTGAAATATTATATAAAAACTTTGTTTCAGGAAAAAGATTGTGGAATATAATTTCTGCCATTCACAAAGGACAGCTGTCAGTGAGCATCTTCAAAATGATTGTTTAAAAATGGAATACACAAAACAGACTTAAATACAGATCCTTTTGTTACCAAAGATAAACTCAGATAAACTACATGTCCTGATTTGTATTTGATTCATTCTAAAAATGAAAAAGATGTTTTTTCTATTGCCTCATTGTTTTTAACGAAAATCTTTTGGGACAGTCTGACAACAGCATTTTGAATAAATTCAGACCTGCATCCTCATCTGGTTTCCTTTTATTTTCTCTGCACATCCTTGCATGTTGCCCTCTCAGTTTCTTCTTACATTTTGCTGTTACTGGTAAAACGTTTTACTGGTGAATATTGTTATTACAGCCCAGGAAAGTGATAGTCCAGCAGTGAAAGACTGAGATGAAAAATCCACAAGAAGCTATCCAATCAAAGAGTAAATACACAAAATAACGAAGAGTTCTGTGTTTCTTAATGGTTGTTTGTGATGAAAGCAATTACAGTATTTTTTATAGAGGTCTGGGGTTTCTTAAGTGAACAGTCTTGTTTTGCAGAATGTTATGCTGTGAGCGTAGGCCCTCGTGTTATTGATGCAGGCAATGTCAGATGCTTCAGAGAAAAGCACAGGAAATCCAGGAGTGGCAATTGAAGATTAATTTGAATTAGAGGAAGTTTCCTCTTAACCTTCATTAGCTTGTGATATGACCTCAATCTGAAGGACATTTTTCCTTCATTTATTATCCCATATATTCATTATCCTTATAAATTGCTAAATCTGGTTTAAATCCTGTTAAGCTTCAGTGGTACTCTGTGGTAGTGAGTTCCCCAGGTCCTATAAAAATAATTTATTTCTGTCACTTTTAAATTTACTGCCTTTAAATTTCCTATTTAAATTAGGAGAAGGAAGATAACCATGTTCAATTTAGTTTCTGTATATCGATTTATAAAATGACCTCCATTTAAAACAGTCCCAATTTTTTCAACCTCCCTTTGTATAAAATTAATTTACCTCTACCTTTTTATTTAATAATAATTAAATTCCTCAGTGTGATGCTTGGGATCAACAGCCTTCTCTACATCTGGCCTGCATTATAGATAGCCCTGGGCTGCAGGCAGTCTTCCAGGATATCTCTATGACCTTTGTGCTGCACAGGCAGAAGTTTTTGGCCCATTTAATTTCCTTCAGCACACACAAGCCAGAGGAGACAGCTAGGAAAGCTTTTTCTCTCCCCTGCCTTGCCTTTTGGGATATGCTGGAGCTAATCCATGTTGGGCATTGGGCTTTCAGAGGCAGGAGTCCAAGAGCAGCTCTAAGTCCTCCTTCTCCTTGTGCCCGGTAGTCTGCAGAGGGATGTCATCACAGGAGTATTTCTGAAGGTCATGAATGAAAGGTTATAACCATAGGAGATAGCAGCCAATGGTGCTGGAGAAGGCAGACTGAAAGTAGGAGTGTGCAGCAGTGATGTTTTCCTCCAGGATAATTGTACTTGCAATAGCTGCTCAGCAGGAGTGTGCAGCTCAAAGTCCTGCGTAGCAGCTGGTTGACAGAGACAGGTCCCTGTGACAGCGTACTCCCAGATGAAATGTTATGGTGGATGAGCTGGTGGTCTGTTAGAGCAAGTCCAGTGAAGAGCCACAAATATGATTAAAGGACTGGAGCATCTCTTACATGAAGAGAGGCTGAGAGAGCTGGGGCTGTTCAGTCTGGAGAAGAGAAGGCTCGGGAGGATCTTTCCACTGTGTTTAAATATCTGATGGGAGTGTGTAAAGAAGAGGGAGCCAGACTCTTCTCAGTGGTGCCCAGTGATGGGGTGGGATAAAATGGGCACGGATGGAAACACAGACAATTCCATCTGAACATAAGAAGACTTCTTCACTGTGAGGGTGATGGTACAGTGGAACAGGTTGCCCAGAGAGGTTGTGGAGTCTCTATCCTTGGAGGTATTCAGAATGTGACTGGCCATGGTCCTGGGCAGCCTGCTATATCAGACTGTGCTTGAGCAGCGGGTTGAACCAGATGATCTCCAGAGGTCCCTTCCAGCCCTGCTGTTCTGTGATTCTGTGTTGGATTCTGTTGGGTTCCCATTTTCAAGTATGTGCAACTGAAAGGCAAGAGTAATGGAATTAAAGGAGAAAGACTCTAATGTGTGGGAAAGATGGGTAGGAGAGGGAATATGTGAGTGAAGGGTATAAGTAGATAAAATATAAGCAAGAATACATGTTGTGGGAGGCATTTGAAAGGTTGAAGATGTTAATAGTCCACTTGCTCATTTGATTTGTGCACAGTTTTCCTTCACTGGCTAAATTTTCCTCTCCTGGCTAAACCTGCCCAAAGCTAATGGCATTCCCTAAAATGAGCATGCCATCCATATCATTCTTGTGACTGGTGTTACCAAAGACTTTCTCGGATAGACCCTATGCAGTGTGGTCTACCCAAATTGACAAGTATTCCTTGATGAATGGCTGAGCTGTAGGCTACTGGGACAGTCACGGGCTTATCCTTAGGCCTATCTGTAAGTGTGAAAACATTAACAGTGCTCAAAAGCACAAGTTGCATCCAAAGCTCCCACCAAGAGCACTAGCATTTGAGCTACCTTTGAACAGTTATCTAGAGCATTCTTGAAGGCAGGAAGGATGGGTGGCTGTTGAACTGGATCTCAGGCCTTGCCTTAGACATACTTTTGCACTGCGTTGTAAGTACATCAGGTGTGGGAATACTATATTTTGCATAAAACACAGATCCTAATAATTTTTGTTTTGGAAAAATTTTATGATGCTTTCATTGCAGTTTTGACTAACTTCCAAAGTAAATATGGCAGCTACCAGAAGTTCTGTTGCATTTGGTGGTATCTAGTTGCTATGAAAGCAGATAACACTGTGTGAGAAGAACCATTCCATTGTCCAAATCATTCTGTATAGGATGTTCTTTATTTTGTAGTGATTTTATCTACATTTTTGAGAAGTTATAAACAAAAACCACTATTGCTATAAAGTTTTGAAACTCAGTTAACCACTAATATTACTGTAGCAGCTCAAGGGAACCTGTATGCCTAAGTCTCAGTAGTGCTAGTGAAATTAAATTGTGCACTTTTACACTTTCTATTAAAATGAGAAGTGAATATCCAATATCAAGAATACAATTTCATTAGTTAACTGTACTGTGAAATCACTATTTCGGCATATACCTATTTCCTCATTATCAGAAAAGAAGCTGAAATGGCACCAAGCATTAAAATAATTAATGCCTGGGGCTACTTAAATAATAAATGTGCTAGCTATATTTATATTGTTAGTCTCTTGGTGCTACTTACCTGCTAAGAATGTTGGCAAATGAGATTAATTATTAACAGCATTTCTATTCAGAGGTCATATCACCTTATGTAGATCTCAGGTAACAGAATTGGTAAAACCTTATTATTTAGCTGTCAAATATAATTATCATTTGGAATCTCTGAAGAGAGATAATCCCACTATCTGTCTTTTACTTTTATTTACCCATACCAGCTACTTTGTACTAGTGTACTGTTTTAAATATATTTAAATCTGTTTAAAACTCTGTAGCCAATTTTTGTATACATATATATGTGATTAAGTTGACCAGTTTCCTCTTCTGTCAGTGTACGTATAATTATACAGCTATTTTTTCTCTGCTAGCTCGGTGGCTTTCATGGCTCTGTGTTGTGGTCCCTTGAGGAGAGAGATGCTCTGTCTTATTTCTGAGAAACTGTACTTGGCATTGCTGAAGGTCTCTGAAGATCAGTTAGATGTCATGTTTCAAATATTTTAAAAAACCTTAAACCACAGGGTAAAGACTACTCCCAGAAGGTTTCACTTGTGGTTTATAAAGTGGCCAGATTAATACTTCATTTTTGTGATTAGTTGAACATTTTATTCTAATAGAGTTTTGGACTTCCATCAACCCTTAATAACCTCATTTATTTCCTCATGCTGTTCTTTGTTACTGACTCGGATATTGCAGTAACAGTAACTTTAGCTTGTCCTTCTCTGACTCCCGTTGCACTTTCAGTATACCTTTTATTTGACCTGTGACTTTAGTTTAGACTTAAAAATTTCCACTAATCATTAAGCGAATGAGTATTGTTTTACATAGTAATACTGTCAGGAATAAAGGCATTGCAGAGGCCCTCACCTCCATCTTTACCCAAACTTTCTTTAAATCTGCTTCCACTCTCCTTTTAGGGTTCTTTTCCAGAAACTTCATTCTGGATTTAAATGAGAATATGACCAATGAATTTTCCTCCTTCTGATGTATATTTTTCACTGAAGATCTGGCCTTACTGACAAGTGGTTTTATGTGAAGGTTCACAATCTCTGTGCAGCATATCTTGAATTTGTTTCAAAAATATTTCGGCGCTATTTAGAAAATGTTTTTATTAAGCAAGCTGAACATGCATGTTTTGTCATTCTCTTTCCTTCTTAATAACATAGCAACCAGTTATGCACCAGTAGTGTAGCAAACTGGAATCTATTTCTCCTCAAATCTTTCTTAAAATAAAACAGGAGTGAAATGGAAAAAGAAGATGACCAACATTTACCTGAAAGCCATTTCAATAATTACCAGATTAACTGTCCATTTGGGGAAAATTAGAGAGACTTTAAACCTCACTTGTGTCCTTGCCCAGAGTAATTTTATTTCCATGTTGCTGTTTATATTAAGTCATTTACTATATGCTTTCCCAGTAATAAAAACCAGAAACTGTAATATTAATATTGTTCTCCCTGCTCCATTTTAGCTTTTAGGAGAAATAATACTTTCATAAGGAGATTTGCTATATCTGTGTGGGAGATATATTGAGAGAAATCTAAGGTATAAAGAAACTACCATGTGATAATTTCTTCCTGAGGTTCATTATACACCTACAGATAGGGCAAAACTTTGGCCTAGATAATATAATCAAACGTGAACAAAAAAAGAAATTTGTTAAAATAATGCTATTAAGATGGCAGGAGCATACTTCCAGAAAATCAGGGCATACTACAATTCATTCTTTTGCAATCTCATCTTTTTTTGGTATGCATTATACATAGTCTTTTTATTATATGGATATGAACATTTTTTTCTTTACACTCTTATTTCACTGAGTACAGAGGAAAGATGTCTGTATACTCTGGCCCGAGTCAAAGCTCTATAGAAAACAAGACTTGTGGCTATGAGATTTTTTTTTGCCTTATTTCTTACAGAAGTTGAAATAGGCAAAATGCATAATGCAAGAAATTGCGGGAGAAGAAAGGAGAGTGAGACAGGTTAATCCCTGGTATATGCTACTCCTGTTGAATGTAGCTCTGGAAAACTGCATTTTTACCCTGGAATTTGGTAGTGTTCATCGTCTGGGTGCTGAATCTAAGGATCTAGAACCAGGCTCAAATTTGCAGCTTAAATTATAAAATTTTAATATACAGTTTTTGTATGTTACTTTCAAGATTTTTTTAAAAAGAAGGAAAAGAAATAAAGTGAAATGTTTTCACCCACAAGGTTCAGCTGCAGCTTTGTAAACAATAATTCTAACATACAGATTTCAGTCACATGAGCAAATAGCACAGTTGTAGGTTGTAGGCTGTAGATTGTAGGCTACAAGGGATGGTGTGTGTGTGCAGCATAGTCAACTAGATTGTGATAAGAAGATGCACATTGCTGTCTCATAAAATACCAGATTTGTACACAGTCAGTGATGACAGAATCTGCAGAAATTTTAGCAGGCCAGAACAGTGGCCATGTGCAAAGTGCAATTTTTCAGAAATATGGTGAATTTTTTGAGGCTACAAAAGGCATCATTTGGCATAAAGGCATTGGTCGCGTTCCTAAGCAGGTATATTCTTAGAATAGTTCAAAGTCAAGATATATTGCTTGTTTTATCATTATCCCAGATATTTTTCTCTGACCTTATTCTAGGAAATAACTGAACTATATTGACTTTAATTTTCTACCAGAAGTTCTGGGCAAGTAGAAAGATTATTATGGGAGTTGTCTGACAGCCTGATAACAGGCAGTAGTTGTGACCAAGTTGGCCTAAATTACTAGGGTACTGCTCCTGTACCATTGCAAAGCACGCTGATCAACGGACAGCCAGTCACCCAAGCGGATGCCCTTCCTACCTGTGAAAGGTTTTTTTAGTCTACGTGTAACACCGTCAGAAGAAACACTTAGGTTTAATCACTATAATTAGATAGGTTTAATCACTATAATTAGACTTTTGAGCTTGTTGCTTTACAACACAGTTGTCCTCTGTTTGAAGGTGAATATGGTCACAGTGGGATGGAAATATCTCTTTGTATTAAAAGTTTCCTGGAAGAGCTTCTTTTTTCTGTTTCTTGATCAGAGAGTAATGCAGGAGAAATTTGTTAGATTTGTTCAGACTTACGTGACCCAGCTGTAAGCAAGAAGAACCACCTCTGATTTCATTCATGTAATAATTATCTTAGTTTGTCTTCTGGTTTGACCCAATGCTGAGGTGTGATGGAGGCACTGACGTCATCACCGAGCAAAGGAAATATTTCAAGTGTGAAACAATAACTGAAAAGGGCAGTAACTGAAAAGATCAACCATTGGCATACTTTCTCTCTTAGAAGCTCTTTAAGTTCAACTAAATGACTTTGGTATCTTTATAGAGAGTTTTTTCATTAGCTGTAATAAAGGTCTGGATTTTTGGTGTTAGCTGGGATTTCACTCTGCATGTGGCAACCTCCAGTTCCTTCTGCTCCAAGATATCATTGTCTGAAACTCCCATTTTATTACTGAGGATTTTCCACATTGCAGTTTCTCTTTCCTATGTATGTTCACCATTTTTTTTTGCAAGAGAAATTATTCCTTCTTCTCTCTAGATCCTCAGTTGAAGAGATGCACACTTAAAATTTCCTATTGTATATGGGTTAAAGAGACAAACCGAAAAGAGATGTTAGTGGAGACACTAACATCAGATACATGGCAAAATTTTTCTTCTTTTTGGGCTTATTCTATCTATTCTGTCTTTTCTATCCATTTCTTTTCTTTCATCAAAGAATTAAAAAATGACTGAGTTAAAACAATTTAAAGAAGGTTGTTTTACAGCATGGCTTTACATAGAAAAACTGAAGTGCTGTTTATTGCTGAGGGTATTTAGGATTTTAAAGACAATAATGCCATCTTGTAATTTTAATTTTAATATATTATACATTAAGATAGCATAATCTCAGTTACTGCCTTACTAAGAGTTTTTCTTTGATTTTTCTTTTTTTTTAAACAGTTCTCTGCTGATTTGATATTTGTGCAATAAATAGGAGAAAATGTTGTTATTGCTAAAAAATAGAAAAGATGAAAAGATCCATTAAGCTGTGGAGTCATGCCTCATATGTCTAAAGCTTCAGTAGTAGGACCAGCAAAACTCTGCATACCTTTAGGGCCAGAAAATCACATGCATATATGTTTGGGTGCCTGCTTGGTTCAGACTCCAATCTGGCTGCTCTTCAGTCAGCTCTGCTCCTGGAGCTTTGCATTACTGAGGCAGTGAGCCTAGCCTCATACACTATACCTTTGGTTTGAAAATATTTATAATTTTCTCTTTATTTTGTATTCTGCACTAACAATACAAGTGCATGTACAATTTGTTTCAAAAGCTCTTTAAGCAAACCATTTAGTATAATACTGTTGTCATAGTTCCATTGATCACTTGCCATTATCCAAAATTGCCAGCATTACTTGGCTATTGCTATAATATGTCAGCCTGATACTGAAAAGAAATGAAATACCAGTTCTATACTACACTTACCAAGCATCCGCCAGGGATGGCCAGTTTTAAACATTCTGTGATGTTGTGTGCATGCCCCTGCACCAGGAATAAAATAGCATTTTAATAGTTAAGGATTCCAGGTGAACTAAAAAATTGCAACAAAAACATTGCTGTCTGTTGCATCATTCACTAGCTTCAGATATTGATGGGCAAGAGTATATTAAACATGCTAGGTACTTTTTCCAAATTTATAGTTTTTGTATCAGACACACACACTTTGCTTTCTATTTTTACTAAACACTCTAGTAGAGCTGCATCAAATATGTGATAGTATCAATAAAAGATTTATGTGCAAGTCAGTATTTCACTGTAAATGATAAAAAGTGAATCATTACATTATATTTTCAACAGATTTTAGAATGTAATCTACCTGCTATAATAGGCTAGAGGAAGGATGAAGGCAAAAGGCCAAAGAAATGGGAACAAGAGTAAAGGCTGGTGAAGTATTTCCAGTCTACCCTTTTTTTTTTCAGATTAAGGAGAATGAAATATAGAGATCAGACTTTTTTTTTTTTTTTTTTGAAGCTTCTGTTCCAACAAGCAGAAAATTTTCAGATATTTTAATGACAGAATCAACAAAGTGTAAGTCTTGCTGTTTAGAAGGTTTATTTTGAAAAATGTCACCATAGTAATTTGTGTTTTCATACTTTGCTTTTAATTTTCACATCAACAAGCAGATCCCGGTGTAATAATTATTGATAATATACACTAACTAGGGCTGATAATATTACCATATACACAGCAGAAGTTTAATGATACTAATGTTGAGAAAATAACTCAATGCTTAATTTAGTAGCTACTTTTTGCTGTTCGCCCAGCTATGAGCATTTTATAATTTTCTATGAAATTATTAACACACCAAAAATACTTCTGAATATATTGTGGTTCAGATGTTAGGAACTTGCACTTTCTGTCAGAATGTTTGTTTCCAACATTGTATTTCACAGGTCAGTTTTGACACAGGATAAAATTTGCCCATTTTACAAAATTTGATGCAGTATAAGATTTCTGCTCTATGATCGGAAAGAATAGCTTTTAAGAACAGGTCTTTGTTGCAAGAAATCACTAAATTATCATAATCACCTTTTTCCATGCGCTCTAACTCAACACTGTTGTTCATGTGGATGTTCCTGATAGCTAATTCCTTCACTGGGAAAACCTCCCAGAGCCAATGCAGAGCTCATGTGAACATATAAGTGAGCCATACTTAGAAATACATTTGATCCAATAAATACTGAATGTTGTGTTCTAAGACAGTAAAACAGCCATTTTGTTATTCACGTCATTTATAATCATGTCATTTATAATCATCTAAGTCATGGTGTGCGCATAGGTTTTGCCTACCTAGTTACAGATCTAAACGCCGGATCCTTTTAAATCAATGCTTCCTTAATCCCTCCTGTTACAATGATGCCATTTTCTATAGAGTAAGACAGTAAAAATGCAAAGTATATGTGATTTTTTTTGGCTTAGCAACAAGGACACTTTCCTTTGAGGAAACTACCTAAATTCCAAGTCCTGTCCTATTAGATAAATTTGTATGAAAAGTGAAAGTCTTTGCTTTTTGAGTGAGCGCAATGATTAGGCTATACTTTTGGAAACAGAAATTTCAGTTGATTGAAATCTCTTCTGACATATGAAGTCTGTATTCTGATAGAGAGTACTTGCGCTATGCAATTAAATTAAACCAATACTATCACTTAGGAATCTTATCCAGAAAAAAATATCAGCATCCAAATCTATCCAGAATTTTGTTTTCTATTTCTGAATAGTAATGGAGTGACCAAATTACGATTTTCAGGTAAATTTACTTTTCCTCCAGCTCCACTCAGAACAAATATTTTTATGTTTGAAGTCTCTCTTTTTCATATTTTGATCTCTAGTTACGTATTGTGTGTTCTTATAACATCATTCCAACTTTCAGTGACACAGTGAATTCACCAGCAAGTTCTCAATTTACAATAGATTTACAATTAATTTGTAATTAGCATTATCTGATCCATAATCCATGTTTGGCTGAAGCTCAAGACTCTCAATAGCTAATCCCAAAGAATATTCCTAAGTGAAAATCATGAGTAATAAGATGAATGGAAGAAATTGGAATTAGAGCTAATATATCTGAAACCCTGCTGAACATCTTTTGCTGAATGGTGTTTCTCAAGACCATCTTCTGAGATTCAGAGTGGCTCTTTAAATGATGCTGGATGGAGATCGTGTAGTCTAGCGGTTTGCTGAGAGTCAGGAGCCCTGGACTTCATCCCAGGCACTGCCAATGATTTAATGTGTGACTGTGAGAAATTCCATCTTTTTTGCTTCAGTTTCGCCATCTGCAAAAATGAGCATAATAATATTTGCTTACTTTATTTGAGATTTAATTAAAACGTTAAGGTATTCTGAAGAAGAGACATGGTAAGCCTGCTGTTTTTCCCATTAAATACAGTGGGAAATCTTTCCATTTTTTTCAGTTGAATATGGCTGCTCCCTTTGTGAGCAAAACATGTTATTAAACAGAATATTTAAAAAGATTTTTAATAGGAGCAAAGCACCTGACTGCCATTTGTACTTTAGAAAGTATCCCTATTTTCATGTTCCAACAGCTACTATGATAATCATTGCTTCTGAAGCTAAAGCGTCTATGCTTTTAGAAATAAAAGTAGCCAACACACAATTTTGCCAGCTCTAAATGTCATGAGTTCATTTCTGATGAGTAACAGTGAAAGCACATTTCCTCTTTTTTTCTCCTTTCCATTGACTTTAATGTGAATTGGCCCAGATCCAAGGGATTCAATACAAGCTGTAGCTACAAATCTCAAAGCAACTTTAATGATGGCAGCCGTAATAACAATTCCATATTCAAAAACCAGATGCAGTTATTATTTTTTTTTCAGATTTAACCAGTTAATCTGTTGGCTTTAATACTATGAAGCAAAAGAACTGTTTAGGCTACAGTATCTCAATACTTCTGAACATAATGCTGTGGTACTTTGTAGATATTTTGGCGTAATCTGTAAACACATATCAGTAGCCACTTGGAAAAGAACGCTGAGTACAGTAACCAGATTTAGCACCTCATATGAAAAATATTCTGCAAAGCTGTTGGAGAAATTAGTTGTTCAACCACATATTTGAAAAACAAGCATTGCTATGAGCAAGTAATTTAAAGAACAAACATAAAGTACCTCAGTAGTATAGCTGATGCTGTAGAGAACTGTGATTTACCTGAAGTCAGCACATAAACTCTAGAATATACAGATCCTTGCAGTTCAATAAATGCTGAGTTGTAACTAGAGGCAAATTCAACCCTAATTGAATAGAAACATATCTTCATGTCCTAAAAGACTTGGAAAAGCAAAAACGTTCAACAGAATGGCTCAGAAGTTAAAATGCCATCCATCTCATTTTTTAACATTTTCTCCATCTGCTACCATCCCAGCCTGCTGATTGTAATATAGAATTGTTTCTGGTTTACTGTCTACTGTAGGTAAAGCTCTTTCCACGATATGTCTCAGATAAAAACTTTTATGACAGTCTTCCTCAATTTTCTTGCTACATTTGCTTAGAATTTATCCAGACTAAATCTTTTTTTTCTGTTACTAATCTTTTTATTTATTTAGCAAACTGTTTTGCTACTGTTTGACCGGTTTCTACTATAGCTTTTTCATTATTATTTTGTACTGTCACAGAGTTCTTTTTTTTTTTTTTTTTTTTTTTTTTTTTTTTTTGTAGTTACCGAACAAACATAAATACTAGCTGATCTCTGCCCTGAAGAACTTACAATCAAAGTAAATCTCTTGACAACTCCAGTGCGGTGAACAGAATAAAATCAACTTTCAAGACATGCCTGACTAATGCTCAGTGGTCTTCTTTTGCATCAGAAATAGTAGGATAAATTTAGCTTTTATGCAACTTTGTGCTTTCTAGCCTATGGCTAGACTGCCATAATCAAAGTTATCTCATTCAGACCTATAGCATATATTTGTTTGCAGTTCTGGGGGATTGCATACTGCAGACTGGGGCTATGTTTAGTCCCTTTTGTTCAATGCAAGTTCCGCATATACACCTAGGTTCGTAGTTCATAAAACAGATGTCTTGGGTGGACTTGAGAACAGAATTAATATGAAAGAATTTAGATCAGCCATTCTACTTGCCTTAATTTTGTTTAAAGAGGAGGCTGTCAAGAGGATGGGGCAGGACTCATTTCAGTGGTGCCAAGTGATAGGACAAGAGACAACAGGCACAAACTGAAACACAAGAAGTTCTCCCTGAATATGAGGGAAAACTTCTTTACTGTGAGGGTGACAGAGCACTGGAACAGGTTGCCCAGGGAGGTTGTGGAGTCTCCTTCTCTAGAGATACTCAAAACCCACCCGAACACAAGTCTGTGCAACATGCTCTAGGTGCCCCTGCTTGAGCAAGGGGGGGTTGGACTAGATGATCTCCAGAGGTCCCTTCCAACCTCAACCATTCTGTGATTCTGTGTGATTCAGTAATACTGTGGGTTTGTGGGTTTTTTAATTCTGTACTTTTCTTAGTCATTTAGAACAGCTGTGTTTAATGAGCTGGAACTGAAATAGGTCAATAAAATGTTACCTACATGATTAGGGAGAACCTACTGGGTATGCAAGTGTGATTAAGAGTCCTATAGCTTATACTTGAATGAGATGGTATGTACAATTAAATATTTAAGAAAATATTTTGGGGAAACATAAAGGTAAATTTGTGACTAACATACAACAAATTGCAAAGAAAAACTACGTAGAATAAAAATAAGTTCTAGATGTAAACACAGGCAATCAGCAATAAATGTTTTGAAAAGATATTTGCCCTCTAAGTAGGCTTTGCTTTGAAACACATCTCAGAACCAGAATCAAAGCCTGCAGCTGAAATAGACAGAATCCAAATGAAGTGAAGAGAAAAGGAATAAATATGGAAACAAAGAAAATTTATTTCACTTGATATCAGGTTTTTAGTGAGAAGTCAAAGAGCAGAAGCAAGTGAGCTGAAAATTGGACATTTTGTCCCAAGAGCATTCTTTCAAACTGTTCATGTGTTCTGAATGTTCTTTTGTTCTATGTTAAAAAGCATCCATTACAAAATATTTTTATTTTCTATCACTAGCTGCAAGACAATGTCTGTGTTTCTGTGCCATCCTTTAAGCAGTTTTAGCAAACTTCTGGAAAATCTTAGTCTCAGTGTCAAGACTACTTAAAACTTGTGGTCAGACTGGATGCTGCAGGTGTGTGCTGTCCTCCATTGCTTATTAGAAAATTGGTTGTTGTCAGTCCAGTCAGGTTTTATACACTGAGTACCAGATCATTTTATAGATCTCCAGATACTCTAACAACATTACTTTGGTGGTGAGATGCCATGTAAATGACTAAAATAATATCTGCTGTCATGTCTGCTTCAAAAACGTAGTGTCAATCACACCATGCTGGGTTGAGAAGCCCACCTACACTATCATCAAGGGTCAGCAGACCTGAGAAGAGCCTTGCTCTGACATAAATTTTGTCGCAATCCCAACACTTCTTAACGTTTCTTCTTCAATTTCAATGTTAGTGGAACATGAATCAGTCCAAATTATTAGAGACAGCATATAAATAATATTTTATATTAAAAAAAGATGGAATGCATTTGTGGGAAGATGTATGAGAATGGAAATGGTGATCTGAAAAAAAAAAGTGTCTCTTAACAGTGATTGCAAGTTGCAGAGAGAGGGAGAGAGGGAGAGAGAGAAGACCAGCATTGAAGATAGGGACTTTTCATTCTTTTCTTATTTCTAGTTCACTTTGATAGTCCATCCTTAATTATATGTGAGGTTATTCAGGAGCCACTATACAGAAATCAACTGAAAATTTAACTAGTAAAAGACCCTCTTATTCCAGAATAATATCCACACATAGCAAGAGCTACAGCAAAGCAAAGCACATTCTATCCTAATCTAAGATATCTTTCAGGCAGAAAGATACTGGCTTGCAATGAGCAAATCTAGACTAAACACCAAATGAACACCAAATTAGACAAACAAAATGTTTTACATTGATAAAAAGGGGGATTTTGACAAACTAGTGTACATGGTGCTGTACAATTTGAGTCACTGGGAACCACTAATGTGTGGACCAGGATTTTTGATGTATCACACATAAGAAGCTTACATATGCTTGAGCTGTCAAGATCATATAGCTCCTGGAAAATTAATTGTATGAGAAATATACTTGAAGCTACTAGTCAAAGATAACATCAAGATCTCTAACAACAGTGAAAGGAAGTGATGAGAGAATCTTTAGCATTAGTAATATTTGGAAGGGAGAGTGAAGAAAGCAGAACCTTGAAGGGAAAAAGGCAAAAAATAATATTTTTCATATATTTAATTCAAAACTATTTCCTTACCCTTCTTCTAATCTTTCAGTAGATATTTTTTACAGAACATTTATCTTTGCAAATTTTTTTGTGTGCTAGTGATGGAGTGTTAATGTCCTATAATTTGGTACTCTACTGGAACATATGGCCACACTTTCTGCTTTTGCTATTTTGATCATTTATGACTTGCATCAAGTGCAGAAAAATGGACTTACAAGATATTTTATTTGGTAAATATTAAAAATAATCTGCAGATGTCATCAGTCTGCTATATGCTTCGGAAAGGACAACAGAAAGAAGACTATCATAATTCAAATTCACTTTAAAGTTTTCATAGTCTGCTTATGCACATTTATTTCATTTCTATTGTTCATTATTATATCTCTTTCAAAGGAAACATGAAATGCTAAAAATAGACCTCTCAGCAGAGATTCCCATTTTCTGCCATCCAGATAACTCAAAGGTATCTAAATACCCATTAGGATTAAATAAACAGATGATACAGAAAAAAGCTGATCTTGGGAAAATATTAAGGGCCTTCCTATGCTATTAAGGTTTTCTTTTGGGAGAGGAGGAAGGTTATACATTTTGTTCTGCTGTCTTTTCTTCCTCCTAAAACCTTTCTTCTACTTAACATGATTTCCATTAGACATGAGTCTAAACCAAAAACAGAAGATCTACACTTTTAGATAGATTAAACATTGAATTTCATATTCATATGTTGCATCTCAAGACCATTCATATTACAGTAATTGAATTAATTTTCTTTTTCTTTAATCCAAAAATTTATTCTCACAGAACCACCAGGTGCCGGTGTGAATTTGATTTTTTTTTTTTAAGTATAATTTTTCCTTTATTATCACAGTATTTAATAGGCATTAATAACAGAAATGTTTATCAGTTTATCAAAAAATGGTAAAAGGTAAGCGTAGTTACGCGACAATAGAAATATTTTCTCTTAAGGATCTACCTCATTCTGACCATTAGATTAGCTAAAATAGGACAGAAGAACCCTTCCGTCAAGTGCTTTTGCTTTCGAAGATAAGGTACAGCGGACAGTGGACATTTAACACGGGTTAAACCTTGCAGCTTCCCCTGCGGTGGCAAGACTGATGCAGGTTCTTTGGGAGAGAAGCAGACTGCCGCTGAGCAGGGGCTGCCTGTGCCTGTGCAGTGCGTGGCGGAGTCCAACCAGGACAAGGCAGCAGGCGGGTGCAAAGGCCAGGTGGAGCCAGAAAACGATTGCAAGCTGGACGTGCTGTCCTCCCTGCGTGTGCACAGAGGTATTTCCACTGTGGAGGCTTCCGTGGGATGTGCGTCTGCATTTCCTCAGTCCTTTTCCCGGCTAACTGTGCCTTCGTTTTCCTTCCTGTGGAATTACCCATAAATCTCCGCTTTGCATAGACTGATGGAAGAAAGGCTTTGGCTTATTAGTGCAGCCTTGACCTGCGGAAAACCTAACAATATCTGTATGAAAGTCACTAACATATGCACCACATCAGAGTTTAATCTCTTTATTGAGTGCTTCTCTTCATGAGGAACCAGTGTGATTACACAGAATAAAGCAGTTATCAATATAGCTGCAGCAAAATTTCCAGGCTTGTGAAGATTTTTGATGTTTTCTTTTGGAACAAAAATGAATAATCCTTTTGCTATTGTCAGTTAAAAGAAAGATCGTAAAAGGAGATGGCAAAACATCCATAGGAGTAATAGTTAAGGAGAACAGAACAGAAACGCGAGCAGGGCTGAATATATGCTCCTGTGATTCATTGACTCTAGAAGGATAGTTGGAGCCATAAAATGGTTTTAATTGGTGTCTGGTTGCAAGAATTACCTTTACTACTGCAAAGAATAAGCTATTGCCTGTCATTTTTAGGTCATAAACAGTCCCCTGACTCCAAATTTTGTTGACTGAATAGACAGGTTTGAGAATTGATTAAAGTACTATGCTACTATCAAAGCCATTGATTATGATAGCACTTTAATTAAGTACTCTTCATTACTTTCATTGGCTGTATGAGTATGTTTTTCCACTCACTGTCCTATCTAAATGTGGACAAGGATGTTGATGATTGACTGATCTGTAGATGTGGTGTCTCAGTTCACTTTATTAAATTATTTCAGAACTTTGGTAACAACTGAAAGGCTAAGTCTGACCTGCAAATCTGACAGTGGACAAAGTTTATCTCAGAGCTACTGTTTGACACCAACTCTTTTTAACACCCCTGCTCTGAAGGGACGTGAAAATGACCTTGATGGTTGTAGGAATACAGTAGTTTTTGAGGTTCCCATTTTTTGAGATAAGCAGATATTGTGGTTTGTGTCATAAAAAGCACAGGATACTGGCAGTTTGAGCGATTTAGGCATAGGGAGTTTCAGACCCCTTAAGACTATTTAAAATTGACAAAGCTGATCGAAGCCATACTTGTTGTGTTTACAGACGTGGCCCTAAAATAACTGAGTGGCATTAATTACCTTTATTAAAGGCAGACATGGCAATACAAGTATTAGACTGATACCGAAATAAAATTGTGTTTTAATTTTATAAACTCCTATTCATTTTAAGCACTGACTAGCGAGTTACATCACAGCTTCTATGTGCTCGAAGGGAGCATCCATTTCATAATCTTAAAAGCGTTTTATACAGTCTCAGTTCTCCTGTAGGCTTGATAGACCTATCCAGATTCAGCTTCGGTGAATACAGGAGTTATAAAGACAAAGATTCTCCTTTCTTTAGGGCATATACTGCACTAACATGAGCACTTGCTTGTATTTTAAATTGCAGAAGATACCATTGTCTTCCATCACTTGTAGGATCCCAGAAGGTTGGTAACCTGTTTCTACTGACCCGTCACATTTCAAAAACAAAAAAAAAGGGGGAGAGGGGGAAGGGACCTAAAAATAAAAAAGGGAAAAAAATGAGGAAATTATGGGAAATAAAACTGACAAAAGAGAACAGATCTACAGCTAATGGCAGAGAAGTGAGATATGATGGAAAATGAGCAGCTGAAGCAAGATTTGTCCAGCTCCTTATGCCACTCATAACTTCCTCCTCTCACCGTTGAACTGGTGTTTTCTCTCACCCATTTTCACCTGTCTTTTCTACTCTTCTCATCTCTTTGCCCCTTACTCATCATCTACTTTGAAAACAGTAGAAGAAAAAAACAGATCAAAGGGGGAAAAAGAGACAATTGCAAAGTAACACGTCTTCACTCTCCCCACTTAAATTCCTTTACTGTTAAACAGCAGGGATTTTCCTGCAGCACCAGCTGCATTGTGTAATTAACTAGGACTGCAACTGCAAAGTGGAAAACTAATACATTTTTATCATTTTACTGTGTACTAAAAGGCTGGCAGAGGCTGCCTCTGGCACAGGTGTTGCAAATGCTCAGTGCCAACTCTTTTACAAACATGGCAGCTTCATTGATTTTGTCAGTGGAGCAGAGAAAAATATGCATCTAAAAATACATGTAGCATACAATTCTCTGCATTTGTAATACCTTTTATAAAAGATTGGAGACTTATTTTTTCCCATGTTACAGAAATACTCTTTTTCTGGGAGAACAGACCAGTGAACCAGATGTGAACCAACTCTGTGAAATGCAAGCACCTAATTACATATGAAAGAAGAAAATAGAGACTAGCCTAAATCCACATATCTTGAGTGTAACTCAGTATAAAAAGCAAACCTAGGAATTTGTCATACATATTCTGTAGACATGTAACATTTTCATCAAAGGAATTAAATTTTAGGAATGAAAAAAAGAATTATTTTTATTAACGCACAGAGTCAGTATGTGGCAAGTTATAAATAACAGAATTTAGCCAACATTGCTGCAACTGAAAGTTATGGATGATAATACCAACAATATTTTTTACAGAATTACGTAATGGGCTTTATAATTAGAATGTCAGGAGTGCCTATTCAGAGGGATGAGAATCACTCCAGCTCTGCTTAATTTCAAAAAAAAACTACAGTCTCTATACTTGACCAACAAATAAGTCCCCCCAAAATTCTCATCCTCTGAGTTCTGTCTGAAGTGTCCAGGTTTGATGTTCCTGGTCCAGAAGGATTTATTCTATGTGAACCTTGTTGTGAAATGTACATCTTTTGGGATAAGGTGTAGGGGGGTAAGGTTCTGAGGGTCTCTTTTGGGGGAACTTGCAGAGACCTGGATATTTAAGAAACTGAAGAGACAAGAAAACAGTAAAGAGTAGAAATTAAAAGACTAACCGACAGAGAAAGAGGAGCTGGAATAGATTTATTTATTATGCCACTAAATTGGGACACCTTCAGTTTGGAGTGCTATCTTCAACCATTAAGTACAAAATCAATTAACTTAATGACATACCTGTGCGGGAATCGAAGCTGTACAAGATGAGACAAAGCAAGGACGTGCATTGACAGAAAGGTTATTTTCTGTTGAAGTAACTCAAGTAAATGAGTTACTGATTGCAAAAGTATGTGTAGCCCAGTCATGAGAGTAAGATGCACCGTTTCTCTGGGTTCATGCATGTAACAGTGAGAACTGTATGACTGACTAACCTGGAGTTCCCATGGCTTATACAAAAAGGCTGTTGTTCTACATGAACGAAAAAATGGTCAGACGCTCACCCCTTCTTCCATTAACTGTTGTAAATATGCTTTTTCTGAGATAGCCACTGCAGCCTTTTGATTGGGAATGTAATCTTACTTCCCTCAGGAGTTCTGGCAATGGGAAGAACTCAGGCTTCTGCAAGCAGAGCAGTTCATCCTGAAAGGCAGTATTCAGGAAGGCTGGGATGCCAGTGAGGCTCAAAGGAGGAAACAGGAGGAGGAACAAAATCCTTGTAATTAAAAAAAATGTAAAGTTTGGCAAGAATTGGAAATAGGCTACAACCTGTCTTTGAAAAATATTTGGGCTTTCTTTACAGATGTAAGAGTATTTATAAGGAACAGAGCCCCAAAAGTTTTAGACATGCTTAATAATAAACAAGAGACACTAAGAATCTGTTTTTCTCCATCTCAATCTGTCTTACCTGTCCTATCTCCATCTCTTTCCCATCCTACTATCCCAGCACCCCTTTAGTCCCCCCTCTAGGCTACCCAGTTTTACACTAGGGAGGAGGAAAAAAGGATGGGAAGAGGAAGTAGAGAATGTATATGCTTAAATTTTCATGGCAACTTAGAGAGTAAATGTAAAAAAATATGAAGCAAAGTATGCCTTCCTTTTTTTCTTCCTTTCTTCTTATAGTATGTCAACATTATTGACTTTAAAACATAAAGAAAATGTGGATCTATCTCTTTAACTGTCTTATTATTATTCCACATATTTAAAATTCCTGAAAAAATGTGCCTTATAAATCTAATTATTTTGTCATTGTCATACATTGGTGTATTAATTGGACACTACATTTGCGAAATGCCCTTGTAAATGCAAACAAAATGTATCTCTTGAAGATTAACAAAAGAATACATGGTTATTTCTCATGCAAAATTTTTTTCTGATGCTGTCACAGAACCGTTCTGAGAGACACTTTTGGCAGATGGCATTACAATTCAAATAAAGAAAAATGAGTATCCAAATTCATACATATTTCCTTGTCATTCAGATGACAAGGGATTTTTTAACATAATGTTTAAAGTCCAAAGTGACTCAATTTAATGTCCTCATAAATATAACTAATGCATAATGATGAAAAAGTTATGACAAGAAGTTTCAGAAAGCAGTTATATGCAAGTAAAGCAGTTTTTTTATCTGCTGTGCAACAAAGTAATAAGTAATATAAAACATGACTTTTAAAGTTCTCATCCTAGATGTGGCAATGAATCCACTGAAGAGACAAGACTAGATTATAATCTTATTTCCACTAGAGTAAATCAAGAACTACTGCCTTAGCTTCTCAAATATTAACCTGACTTTTCAGTGGTGCAATGTAGTCTCTCTAATCAGTTGCATTGATTTATCTATTTCATCAAATACTATTTAAACAACTGATGCATTTGCATTGCATACATACAGCTGCTATTCAGAACTGTGAAAGCATATTATTTAAAAGTATGGTAGCCATAGAAACAAGTCATGTAGGAAGTGCTTTGCAGAGGGTTCTTGGGTCTAATTGCATATAACTTCATTGGCCACTTGGAAATAAAATACAGAAAGGAAAGTTGTACTGGATCAGAGCATTAATTTGTTTAATCTGCTCTGGCCTTTCCATCCAATGCCAGTATCTAATACTTCTGAGGTTGTCTCTTACCAGGAATCAGTAGTGCACCTGTGCAATTTTACAGTCTGGGCAGGAGTACTTGTTATTTGTTGACCACCCACAGATAATCAGTTGATTGTAAACAGAAAATTCTTATCTTTTTTTTTCATTATTGCTATGGATGTTACATTTTCTTATCTTTTTTTATAATACATCTACCTATTTCACTCATTGGCCTGTCATATAAAATCAAATAATTGCCATTTGGTATAATAACAAGGCAGGAATACAAAGAAACAGAAACCATTATGCTGCATGCTTTATTTTGAAAAGTTGACTAGAGACTCTCAAGATCCAGTCAGACAAATGAAGTCGTGAAACAAATGTTTTCTAAGGTTGACTGAATTTTTAATAAAAGTTTAATGTGATTATTTTAAAAATCAGTCATGACCAAGGTGAAATAACCTGTTTGATCAGGAAAGACAGTCCAGGAAGAACAAGGGGGTCTGCCGTCTGTGTGAAGGAGCAGCTTGCGTGGAGCTTTCCTTTGGGATGGATGACTCCCTAGCGGTCAGGATAGAGTAAAGGCTGGTAAGGGTGACATTGTGAAGGGAAAGTATTATAGACTCCCCTGATCAGGGTAAGGAAGCGGACAAAGCCTTCTTTGAACAACTCAGAGAAGCCTCTGGTTCTCATAAGGGTCTTTATCTTCTCTGATATCTGCTAGAAAGACAACATGACAGGACACAAGCAGTCAAGTAGAGTTCTGGTGGGTCTCAGGGATAACTTCTCAATACAGGTACAGGATGGGCCAACCAAAGGTGAAACACTTGGATCTGCTATTCACTAAGAGAATAACTAGCAAGGGATGTGATAATTGGTGGTAGACTTGGCTGTGATGATCATGAAATAGAGGAGTTCAAGATCCTGTGGGGGTTGAAGAAGAAAAAAAGCAATGTGCAGACCGTGGACTTTAAGAGAGCAGACTTCAGCTTATCCAGAGAAGTGGCAGGTGAGATTCCGTAGGAGGCAGCCCTGAAAGGCAAAGGAACTCAGGAAACTGGCAGGTGTCAGGGCCCTTAGGGTCCTTATTAGCCTTAATTGCCCTGACCAGCCTCACATGAGATCTTCACCCAGCCCTCTCTTCCCATGGGACCAGGGTCTGTATGTAAGCTTAGGCCTGGACTTCAACCACTGCCTGAGCTGTGTTGTAGGTGTGCCTGTTTATGGCCTTCTGTCCTGGATAGATGCCTTAGGTGTATATTGTAGTTTTGTCTCCAGCCCTATCTCTGAAGAAGCATCTGAATCTATCACATCACCATTGTGGACCTATTTGCCAGTGCCTTTCTCTGGCTGCCCTGGTCAGACCCTGTGGGACTGTGCCTGTCAGTGAGGGTACTTCCTGTGCTGGAGTCACTCCTGACTTGTCCTCACCTGGGGAGCAGCCATGGTCTTGCTGTGCCCTGGCAGCAGGTCTTTAAGAAGTGCATTCTCCAAGTGCAAGAACAGTCCAATGTGCAGTTCAGGAGACCAGCTTTGCTAAGCAGCTATGCTCATGATGGATCTTCAATTCAAAAAGGCAAGACATGGCAGGTGGAAGTAGGGACAGGCTGCAAAGGAGAAACTCAGAAACATTACCTAGGCATATGGAGATGATATCAGGAAAGCCAAAGCTTAGTTGGAGTTGAGATTTCCAGGGAATGTCAAAGGCAACACAAGGAGTTTCTGCTGCTACCTTAGGAATAAGAGGCTGAGCACGGAAAATGTGGAACCGTTGCTGAAAGGGATGAGTGATTTAGGGACAGTAGACACAGGTAAGGCTGAGGTACCCAAAGGCTTCTTTGCCTCAGTCTTCACCAGGAAGGTCTCCCAGACCTCTGTGCTTAGTGCAAGGGCTCAAGAAGGAGAGGTACTATCAACAGTGGATGAGGCTCAAGTCTGGTGTTACTTGAGAGAATTTGGCCCATACAAGTCCATGACTGCACCAAAGGGTGCAAGAGAGTTGCTTGTTGCCCAGGGCTGCTATCTAGTATCTTTGAAAGGTCAAAGAGATCAGTGGTGGTTTCTGATGACTGGAGAAAAGCAAGTCGCACCCATTTTCAGAAAAAGCTGAAAAACTGGGTCAGCACATCAGTCAGCCTCACTCCAGATCCTGGGAAAATCATGAAAAAAGTTCCCTGGGATTACATTTCTGGGCACATGAAGGAGAAGGTGGTGACTGGGAACAGCCAGCATGGGTTTACCTTCTGTAGATCATGCCTGACCAATCTGATTGTCTACAAACATAGTTGTGATTCCCCTTTACTAAAGTTTGGCACTGAAAATAAGATTAAAATGTGTCATTTTGTTTTTTTACAGAATAATTAGCTTTTCATTGTTATACCAGTAGGTAAAAGGTGAACAGCTAACTTTAGTATGTTAAAGCTTATCTGTAAAATGGAGGCATTAGTAACAGAACATCCAGCTGCCTCCCCTGAAGTCTAACCTGCGCTGTTAGTAGCTATATATATTTTTATGGAGCTTTTTAGGTCGCTAACCAAACAAAAGGCTTTTAGGTTATATAATAACAATAAATTCAATAACTCCATAAACTCATGGACTATGTTATTAAACATTTTAACAGTAAAGAAAATAAATAAAGAGGTTGAAAGGCAAATTTAAAAAGAAAATTCTAACCTCATAAAAGCAGACAGTTACTAGGCAGAAACATTGGTTCGTAACAAGGCTGAATAGATACAGTTGGTAGTGAAGTACAAGCACTGGAAGATTGGAACATCCAAAAGATCAAAAAGAATGTTTCTTTTCAGTCTGTTTTCTTCAAAGTCTAAAAAATATAGTGTAGAAAAGCCCCGTTAATAAAACGAGTTGCAAAGGCTGAATCTTCCACAGTGGAGTACACTTCCACATGGAATACAGCGAATCTGCCGAACTTCAGGAGTACAAGTTGCTAGTGCATCGCAGAGCTGATGCACTTGGGCCTCCCTTCCTGTTGGTAAAATAAGTGTGCCTGTGTCGGTAGCTTTTATGTGCCTGTCTGAACCTGGGACCAGCTGGCAAAGCCGTCGCCGTTCCTCTGCATGCCGCTGAGTGACTGCTGAGGTTTACACTTGAGCTGCTCTGGCAGGCTTGTGCGTGGCACCACAATTCGTGCTGAGGTGACTTCACGCCTAGCGGTCATCATGTTAGCTGCAAAGCTTGGGTTCAGTGACTCCATTTAGATACAATCTTTGTTATGCTAAAAACGTGATATCACCTAATTAATGCAACAGTGAGGAAATGATCCCAAACTATCCTTGGAAGCTAAGTAACATCACTGTATAATAAGTCTACAGAAGCTTGGATAAATTTATATCCAGTGTCCTAGGCAAGCACTTGTAGCTAAAAATTTGAATTTTTCAAGTGTTTCCTAGCTGCCTTCATTTTCCCAGCAGAACAAAAATCACTGCAGTGGGAACTGAGACCAACAGTTGTCCTAAGCTTCTCTCTTAACAAATGTTCTGTAATACAAACCAAGTATCCATGAAAAATAACGTAGGACTAAGGGCAGAGAAAAGAATAACATGATTTGATGAAAAAAGTTTAAGTTTGAATAATAAATATTTTTCAGTGAGTATTTCTCCTTTCCTTAAATCGATTATTTTTATGTATCCTGAAAGCAATATTTTCTGTAGGATCTTTTAATATAAACGCTAAGCTTTCTCTTTAAAATCTTCAGGTACTGCCCAGTAAACTGTTGAGAATGAAGTTACTCATTCAGACTTCATTAAGGGAGACATTTCAGGGACTTTCAGGGAATTGCATTTTTCTAATTTTTATTTGAATTAAGAGCTAACAAGTCCTTTATGAACTCCTCTTTGATAGTTATGATTCAGTAATTCAATTTAATTTGGTACTTTTTCACTGCACTAATGCAAAACTTAATAGATATTAAACAGGTTTACACATCAGAAGGATCAAGTACAGTTAATGTTACAAAATATTCCTACCCTTGGCAATATTTCATATGGTAACAATGCTGAGAGAAAGTATAATTGAATTGATAGTAGTATTTAGTGGTCTAAATATTACTATCATAGTTCTGCATAATTAAGGATGCAATGTGTCACAATAAGCTGTATAGAAGGAAGTAGATGCATTTATTGGATCTGAACGTTACTTAGATGTTTGTTTCCATTGTGCAAGAAGAAAATTATGCATAATGTCATTTCATTCGTGAGAATAAATTGCACATGAGTAGTTTGTGGTTACAGACAGAACATAAACAGTGAGGACCATGTGAAATTTGCTAGTATGAGAATGGTAGTTGGAGAACATGAGTTTAATTACAGATGAGCTTACATGGCTTATAGGTACACTTCCTGAGTTTTTCGGGTATTCTAGGTCATGAAGATTGAAGTTGTTTTCTCTGTGAAGAGTGGAGTTTTCCACCTTGTCTTTGTGGTGGTTTTCACTAAGACAGTAAACAACTTAGCTTCTAATTTTTTTTAATTTAGTTTACCTTCCATCTTCTGTTAAGGTAGTATAAAGGATTTGACTAGAACATACAAATACTGATTTTCTTGTTTGCTTGTTTTTTTTTACGGTGCTCCCAGATGTTATGCAGCTGGATGGCCTCCAACTCAGTGCTGCTGTATGGATAGCAGGTTAAACATTGGCTTTCAGTCAGCAATGTTATTTTCCTTTTTTGCTATGGCAACCTGTAACGGGAGTCTTCACGAATGTCAGCAGCACAGCTCCAGGGCAGTGTGGATGTGTATTCTGACAGGAGCAGTCAAATGGGCCATCTCCAGCTCTCTTGCTCCTGAAGCGGCAGCACAGCACACTGCGGGCAGCGTCCCTTCCCTGCTCATCTGTTTGGTATTTTGTGTAAGCTATGGAGTGAGCTCCACAGGTTTAGCCTCACAGATAAATATTTACAGCTGTGGTGTCTCTTTCAATACCTTTCTATACAAGTTAGCTGACATGTAAAGACAAAACTTGGATCTGGAACAAGGAAGAAAGAGAAGAGAAGGAAGAAAAAAGGAGAAAATAAGCATAGTTGAAAAGGAAAGATGTGAGATTTTCACAAGATGTCATATATAGGTCAGAAAAGGATTCCTAATCTATGCCTGGGTGCTAACGTGGCAGGTGACCCGAGCTCACATTATAGGGATAAGTTTTCCACTAGCAGAGTTCTTCTTGAAAAATATCTTCCACATCCTTGTCAACAACATTTTCAGCAATAGAAGGTGTTCTGTGTTCTTTTTGTCTCTTGTACCATACTCTTTTGTACTATACAAGTATTTTGACTACAGCCAGTTCAAGAAATACGCTCTTGTCCTTCTTTTCAGCCAGGCGGTATGGTGCGGATGCAATGCCAGCTGTTGTTCTGAATCCTCTGGTCTGAATACAGTTAGGACTGCATAAACTTCAGAAAAATGAATCTTGCTTTTGGTAGTATCCTTTCATCATCTTGGCACATCAAGATCCAAAATGTACTCCTTGCTCCATCCCTAGAGAAGGTGAGGTGGCACTGTCAAAAATCGTTCTGAAACACAACAGCTTTCTAAAAGCAGAATGAGAGCATCTGGACCATTAGCATAAGCAGGCTACGATGAGAAGGCACTGCCATTGATTATTAAAATGACCTGCTTGAATTCAAATTAATCTTTCCTTTCTTTCTTTCTCTCTTTCTTTCTTTTTTTCTTCTTTGAAAATACCAGAGGTTTTGTTACTATTGGGTGTTTATCTTTCAGAAATGCAATTCCTTCTGCATTTAAAGGCTTACCCAGAAGCATACTGAGCAAAGTGTCTGAACATCAAACATGCATCTTTTTATCTTTCTTTGGATGGCTGCTACAGTGTTAGCTAGATGCTGCTTCTCTGGTAAAGGATAAAGCATGAAATAAGAGATTTGGAGCACATACAGACATTGTACAGATTATCCACTGCCTTTCCATCCACTCATGGTATCAATATTGCCAAATGCTGCATGAGCTATTACAGATTTTTAAATGGTAAAAATATTACAAATATTCCTGAACAAGCTGTACACTGGACAATATGAGATCTGTGGGAACGCAAAGTCAGATATTGAAGATTAAAAGTGAAAGAGAGGAGATTAGATTTTCTCCTGACCATACAGAGAAATTCTTCTGGAATCAGTAGAACTGTAAAGGCCCGAATGATAGTTTAGTACATACAAATGAAGATTTCAGACATAACATACTAACTGCAAAGCTGTTTATTACAGAAATTATACACAAACAGTCTCTGCCAGTGCCACCAAAAGAATACCAGAGAATGCTATAATTTATAGATCCTTTCCCAGTTTAACATGCTGGCAAACAGGAGTCTCCTTTGTGTGTGTTTTATTACAATTTTTATAAATATTTACTAGTCACTTTCATCGTTAATGATCATCACCAGGCACAGTGGACCGAAAAAAGAGACTGTAGTGCCCTCACCGCTAATTTGGCAAATGTGTAGCTTTCTATTTTATGAGGCATTAAAGTATTTCTGTCCTGCAATTTTTCAGTTCAGTAGTGAAAAATGGAATAGATGCCACTATTTAATGCCATGAAAAATAATCACAATGCTACTTAAAGCAAATGTAGCAGAAGACTCTTCAAATAGAAACTATATACTAAACTACACTCCGCTAACCTTATCTTCCATACTTCAGAAGGCAGTTTGACTTTGTGCTCTAGCAATCCCATTTAACTGGTCAACACAGAATTTTAATTAAACATAGCATACAGGCTGCATCTCACATAATAAAATGAAATTAGAGTATACTCTTACATGGAGTTTATACCTGTTATGGTGCTCAAAGGTAATTTTTATATCTCTTCTCTTGTGAACCCATGATTGTTTTATGATGTTAGATAATTAGTAGTTCAATCCATGCATTTAAAATGGGTTCTCCATAGTATGTCCAATTCATTAAATTTTTACAGACTTTTACACAAGAAAATGGGATTTGCCATTTTCATTCTCAATAGTTGTGCCAGTTCATAAATACAGTTATGCATCATTATTTTAGGAAAACATGGACCAATAGGTTAATAGTAAATCTTCAAATTATTTGAGATTTTTGTAACTATATAACACAAAACATATCCACTCATACACTTCAAAATATATATTTACAGATAGTATATACCTTTAAATTCAAGGGCAAAACATCTTTTTTAAAATTCTGTAATTTGAAAAAACTAACACACTTTTGGAAAGGGACACATACGTGTGTGTGTGTGTGCGTGTGTGTGTCTTCTTAGTGTGTATTTTTAAATATGCATGAAATTTACTGGTACCTACTTCACTTTTTCTTTAAAGGACTGTAATTTTAGATGGCCAGATATGAAAGCAACATTGTATAATGAATTTAATTACATGAAGAAAACCTTGCAAGATTATGTTAAAATAAAATATGCCTATAATATTAAGACAAACACTTTATTTATTCCATGTCATATATATAGGTAAAAACATTAATATTTTAAATAGAAAATTATGAAGAGGAAGCTTATTTATCATACATGCTGTGGGAATGAAGCCCACTGTAGGGGTAGTATAGGATTTATGTGTGTATCGGCAGCTTGCTTTCTGAATATTTATGAACAGCATCCCACAGTCTTGTCTCAGGATGCCCAGGATTCTGTGGGAACCTATGTAGGACTTTCTATGGTCAATCTCTTACAGATTTTACTAAAGTTCTGGAAAGAGTGATAACAGGATATTCTAATGCTCTACAATTTGAATATGAGCCAGCAATGTGCCCTTGCGGTAAAGCAGGCCAGCTGACTCCTGGATTGCAATAAGCCCAGGAGTGTTGCCAGAAGGATCAAGGGAGGTGATCCTTCTCCTATTCAGCACTGATGAGGCCACATCTAGAGTGCTGGATCCAGTGTTGGGCTCTCCAGCACAAGCCATGGACATTTTGGAGCCAGTCCAGCAAAGGGCCACAAACCTGATGATGGTACTGGGGCATCTCATACAAGGAGAGGCTGAGAGAGCTGGGACTGTTCAGCCTGGAGAGAAGGCGGCTTTGGGGCAATCTTGTCAATGTGTATAAATATCTGAATGAAGGGTGCAACTATGGAGCCAGAGTCCTCTCAGTGGTGCCCAGTGACAGGACAGAAGGCAATGGGCACAAATTGAAATACAAATCTATTTAAACATACGAAAAAAATTCTGTACTGTGAGTGTGGCCCACGGAGGTTGTGGAGGCTCCATCCTTGGAGATATTCAACACCTGATTGGACACAGTCTTGAGCAACCTGCTTGAGCTGACCTTGCTTAAGCAAAAGGTCTCCAGAGGTCCCTGCCAACCTCAGCTATTCTGTGATTCTGTGACTGATTCAAATAAATAATGTATTCATGCCTGTGAAGTTACAATAATAAAATAACATTGATGAAAATGTAAAACAGTGTTCCAATTCACAGTGCAGACTTGTGCTGATTTACTTTATGAAGACTTAAATGCTCACAATATTCTGAGAATAATGGGAAAAAATGAATATCAAATTAAGAAAATCCTTGAGCTTTAAGTTATGCATTTGTGGAGTTCCTCATCTGCCAGTCTTCAGCAGAGGGTTGTATCTTTCATTGCCGTATGGGAGGGAACTGAGCAGTGGCCATCCTTTAAGGGCAGCTTGGTAGGAAGGCAGTAGCAGTCTAAGCAGGTTCACTCAAGAAAAGATCAGTGTTTGCTATTTTAGATGCATTTAAAGGAGATGTAACAAGCAGAGATAAAGCTGCTTCTTGCATTGTTTTTTACCTTTTTAATTTCTCTACTGTCAATCAGGCTTAATTTTCCTATCTTCCTTTTATCACATATCAATAATTGCCTACTTACATTATCACTGAAACAAAAAATTCAGATCATCCAGGAGCTCTTTTTAATGGCCAGTTTAATGACATTGCTTAGTATGAGCTGTGTTAGTTTTGTTCTGTCTAGTTCTGTATTCTCACTGTCTCCAAAAAGTTCCTTTAAAAGTATAACTAAGTTTGCAAAGGAAAAAATTCCGAGACAAGGTATTCTAGAATGAAATTTCCTAATAGAATCTCTGTGTATTGTGACATGGTCTTTAACTGCACAGAATTCAATACCTGTGCATGGTGTGAACGTGCATCCTTTTGTGAATCAAAGCCTCCGTCAAAATCACCTCATCAGGCACTGAGGTTTGTACTGCCTTTATTTGTGTCAGCTGAGATACTTATCACACCTACGTGGTGCCTCTTAAATAAAAGGTGAAGTTCTGTTGGTGGTATGATAACATTTAAGGGTTCAGTGTGAGGAGTAATAAAATACATATTGATGGATGTACATGGATATATGTGTGTGCATGTACGTAAGCATGCATGTACAAGTACAGATTGATTTTTCAAGATCATGCAATTGATGTAGTTAAAACTTTATTTTTAATACCTAGAATGTTTTAAAATTTTTCTCTATTTCTATATAGAAGATGGTGATTGTAAACTTAATTACTTTTAAGGCCAGAAGGTACCACAATATCTTATTTTGATTTATACTTCCATGTAAAGCAGGCACAAGGCATATAAATATAAACTCAATCACTAAATCCTAATTTTGGATTGGTGGAATTTCAATGCAGTCAGTGTGAAAGGTATCAGAAGAGGAGGTATGTTCCTGGCTCCAGTGCTCTTTCTTTTATCAGTACTTGGAGATTTAGAAAAATTAAGTTCTACATTGATACATATAACACAGGTGCCTACACCTAAATTATATCCTGTAATAGGCTGTAGGCTACTACCTAGCCTATTAGGCTTAGGCAGTCTATATCCATGAGCAAATAAAAAAAAATGCTCTCTAGCACCTCCTGATCTTAGAGATATGTCCAACTTATTAGCCTCATGGGTGATCTACATCAGGCTTACACCCAAGTGTGCCCAGCCTGGGGAGTCTGGTAGGAGACTGGGGAGTTAGGTGCTCATCTTCTGCCAAAGCTCCATGAGGAGGTAGCATGTAGGCATCTCTCCAATGCATCTCAAGTCCGTCCCAAGGACTCAACCTATGGATGTGCTCTGAACCATGGCAAGCACGTACTTATAGCACTGAATTGAGCATATTTGCAGTAGGTGGCTAATAGCACAGCTAGGGGTTATGGTGCCTATTACATGCCCCATTTTTCACAGTAGCCTAGTGGTTAGACCATTTGTCCATGAAACCTCAGATACAGGTTGAAGTTTTTCTGTGTCTTGAGAAAGTTTGAACCTGTATATCCACGTGATAAGAGATTAACATACCACTGTATGGCCAGGAGTACAAGATGTATGGGACATGAGAAATACTGAACAGGAAGACCCTGATTGCAGGATAGCAGTGGAGAATCACATCTAGAAAAAAAACACTGGTTAGAACCCTGCTCCGCAAGCTGGTAATGCATTTGTGCATCTTAACTTTTTCCATTGACTGATTATGGAGAGATACTGATGCCTAACTTAGGCAGTGTGGCTCAAAGCACTGGGCAAGACACCTAGTTTTCAGATGTTTCAATGTGTAAATTAAATTTCTAACATAGGTAGCCTCATTTTTTTTTAATTTGTGCGGCATTGCTATCCTACCTATATAATGAATAACAGAGATTTATTTTAACCCTGTCATCAAAGTGTTGAGAAGATTAATTACTTTGTGGTTAGGAAGTGTCTTAACACTCATAATATCCATAAATTCTTGTACTCAGTGTAGTTATTAGTTGTTAGTAGTATTACATTATTGCAATATGTAGTCTATGAACAAGAGGGCAGTGCAGAGATCCTAGGGGAAAGAAACAAATATTTTTTTTTTTTAGAAAGATGACTTACACAAAAAGGTGAAGGGAATGGGCAGTCAAAAGAAAGTGAAGCTAATGAGGACTGTTATCAGTTGGTCTTCAGATCCAGTGAGGAGAGCGCAGAATGACTTAATTTTAGGTGTGAATATATTTTCCTGGTATATAACTGTGCTTTAGAACAGGATGCCTTTGGAGGCCATGGAATTGCCATCACAGTAAAACAAATAAGACAAAACTCTCAGGGGCATTCTGGATATATTTATTATACTTCAGTGATAGGAGGCAAAATGCTTTGGTTCCTTTTAGACCTACTTTTCTAAAATTCCTTGCAGAAAAAAAGACAACCCCCGAAAGTAATGTACGTGTTTAGGAATATAATTATTTTCCCTACCTTTTGCAAAGACTAAGATAAAATGGAGTAAGCAATATGAACTTTTTTAAAAACTTTTCTTTTTATCTTGAGAACTTTTTATTAGTCAAACACAACTAAATGTTGTGTACCTATTTGGAAAAATAGAATAACCTCACTTCCTTTGGCAGTAATATCATACAAGATATGCTACTGTTGTTGGCTGGCACAGCTGTTGAAAAAATAAAGCAGTTCAGCTACAATGTATTGTTCTAGAGACTGAGATCTGTGTTTACATGCCAATTTTCAAGTTACTGCTGGTTGCAGCTGCCATGGTATGTGTCTAAAATTTGGCATTTGCTTTGATCACTGTGTCTAACCTCACTATACAGTTGTTTCTCTTGATACACAGCTAAGATCTACACTTTCATTATTAGAAATCTTAGCGTTCTGTACTGCATTTACTGAGAGAGATAACTCTTTGTTTTTCAGAGCTTCCATATGGCTGGGAGAAAATTGATGATCCCATTTATGGCACTTATTATGTTGAGTAAGTTCCCAAGTTCAATATTAACTTGCTGTTACTATGTCATAACCTAATATTAATATTCTCTGCAGTACTTAGATTGGAAAGGCATGAGTACAATTACTTGTGCAGTTAGATTGAAGGTATACCAGGAATTCTGAGTCCAATACAGTTACGTGGCTTAATATATTCGGTGTGTCTCAACTCAGTCATTCTGTTTCTTCGAGGCCTGATTTCATGGTAACATTTCAGCAGATACTTGTAGGAAGATTATATTTATTAAAGAAAAGTTGTTGTATGTTCTGTCCAAGGTTTTGGATATCCAGTGCAGGTATAGGTCTTGCTAATCAATGAGTAGAGCGAAGCATAATCATTTTAGCTCAGTTAAGATCCTCTTCTGGATAGTCCTTTCTTGCTTCAAATCAGATGTTCACATTGTTTCTATCACAAGGCGGATTATACCCTCCATACAAAATTTCAAGCGTGTTGCATTTTATTTCATACTTAAAAGTACAGTTGAAGAGAATGAGAGAATATAAATTTCTATTTTCACAGCACAATCCTTGCTTCCATTTTTCAGACTTTATTTTGTTCAGGAAAGGAGAAAGTACCTATTCTTATTCACCTGCACAAAGGACAATAATAAGCATTTGTCTAAAGTAATAAAACCTTGCTTTAGCTAGATCATATATAAAAGCAATAAATCAGTCGATTCTCTACTGCGTTTTGGCTTTACACTGTCAATGAGACTTACACAAAGTGAATCTAGATTCAAAACTCTGATCCTGTTCAGGGGTTTTATTCGCACTCAGCTCTCATGTTAATGACTACACAAAGTATTTAGCAGAGGATAGGGAGAGACACTCCTCAGTTACTGTGCACACAGTGCCTTGAAAAATTACTTGTACTGAGAAAGATCTATCCATTAGTTCTATTTATTAAAGAAGGGAGAAGATGGTTCCTAAGCTAAAATCTCAATTTCAAATCCTGACAATGAGCAGTACATTACTTTAGTTGTTTAATACAGAATACGGAATTTTAGTATGTGCATCTCGCTATTCCCTAGTTACCTTTATCTCATGAATCCATACCAACACTTTAATTGCAGGCTTACTTTGTGCAGATATTAGGTCTGCTGTTTTTCCAGGTTCAGACCTCAGGGTATGCTGCTGTGAACTTGGGCAGGGTAGAGCTGGATAAGGGAGATCATGAAAAGATCTAATTTCTAGAGTGTTAGGAGATGTATCCATAAGGTTCCCCTTTCTTCACAGCTATAAAAGCAGCAGCTTGTGGATGTCCATGCACTTTCCCTAGCCCTCCTACAAAACAAACAAACAAATGGAAGCAGTGTTTGGCCACTGTCCTGCTGAGTCCTTCTGTCCCGTTTTCCAAATGCAGTAGCAACTGCCTTGCCTCTCTTTTCCCTGCTTGTTTGTTCCCTGCCCTCAGCCTGGAGAGCCAGCAGCTCCATCTGCTTTGCTCGTTGGCCCAAAGCAGTTCAGTCAGTCCAGAGTCCTATTTATCTCAAGCAAAAAGGTGAGTAAGTTTTTGATGTCCCCAAGTAATGCCATTAAATTAGCCTCTCTCTTTATACTTGAGGTTTTTTTGTGATGTCCCTGAGTAGTTAAGGGTTGGAGTTCACGTATCTCTTTGTCATTAATCCCCCTGAAGATTTCTCTGTGTACAATTGTGCAGCTGCTGGGTAGGAGTAAAAGTCTTCTGCACCAGTGGTTTTTAGTGTATTTTGGTGAGTAACAGGTGTTGTGCAATTTCTGTGCATTAATCTCTGACTGATATCCACTTTGTTGCCAGCACAGCCCAAAGCATTTTGGCACTGGTGAGGCTCACATTCCCATTACACAGTCAGAAAAGGAGCAAGTATTTATCTCAATTTCATGTCCATCCTCAGGTAGACAGACAAAAGGCTCCTGGCCCACATGTTACTATGCAGTTACATATTTTAATGCTGTTATTGCCAAATTCAGGTGTCCTATCACAGATAAGATTTATGGAAAGAAATATCAAACCTACCGTAAGCTCAGAGGTTTTCGAAGTGGAATAGATGTTCACAGGCTGCTATTAAAACTTTGGCAGCACTAGGTTCATAAAGAACTTTATAGCCAGTAAAATATACCTGTACTTTAATTTGCTGTCTGTGCTCAATAAGTCTGAAACAAAAATTGCTTTACATTTTTTCATTGTAAAGAAGTGACAGTTATGCCTTTTTTATTACAAGTATTCAACAGATGAGTTCATTTTTAACTACACAAAATCAGATTACAATAAACTCTCTTAATTATTTCATAAAAGTGGGTAAATCATGAAAAGTTAGGTTATAAACTTTCACATATTGAAGTCCAATCCAACCTTATATGCAAGCCTTTAAAACTGTCAGTGAAAGAATGGCTCCTATTCTGCTTGCTGAAATATTTGTATCCCATGGGAAGTTTGTAAGGATGAGCAATGAGACGGTCAGATTCAGGTTGACCTTACAAAGGCCAATCATTCTCAGCTCCAATATTCTGAGATCAAAAGAGAAGCTAAAAAATAAAATAAAACTAAAGAGTTGTTATCAAAGCTAACAAACAATAATCACAAAATATTGTTAAATTCTTTTCAAATCTTAATCACACATGAATGTACATGTGAGAGATTATTAAAATTTTAATTTGCCTTGTTATGCAGGTCCAGGTTTCATTTGTAAGGTGTAGACATTTGACATAAATGAGAAGTGCTTGCTCTACCTGGTTTAACTTCCGTGCAATTTTCTCCTAATTTATAAACTAAGAACAAGCAGCACTTAGCTGTGCAGGACTAGGGAGACAATGCGGTTATTAAAGAGCACCGAGTCTTTCAGCATTCTAATTGCCACAAGATTATTTCCCCCTTTAAGGATGATTAACTACAACACAGCTCAATTTCCAAACATGGTCCCCTTAATAGAACAGCTAAATTGACCATACAGGTATTTATTGTGAAAAAATTTACCTCCTATACTTATAATTTCGGACATTGCTCTGTTACTGCTCAAATAGAAAGACTTCTCTCAGGAGAAGCCCTCCTGAGATAGATATTGTTAATTGAGAATGGAAAAAGGACTTAGATACTAACTCATCTGTAGCAATTTGTCTGATTCAGCCATGGAGCTGTACAGCACTCAAAACAGCATGATGCAGAGCTGCTTCTTGTCTCACTGGAGTTGTCTAATTCTCAGGTCAACATTTTTTATGCATTTGCGGTCTTGAGTCATAAATTTCAGTGCAAGTGGCTGATAAAAAACAACCATTTTATATACAATTTTCTTCTTTTTGACTCCTTTCAGACCAAGTATTTAAAGAAGTTGTTTAAATTTGTTGGCATTCTCACAGTGCTTTAGAGAGTGCACACTACTATAAAAGAGTCAAAAATATGGAAATAAATTGGAGTTAAGAATTAATAGCATTGCATCAATCTCAAATACCACTGCTAGTCTTCCTGTCTGATCTCGCTAGGGCAGAAAGGCCGTTATTTCAGACATTTCTGTCTAAATAGATTAAAGTACAACTTAAATTCTACCTAGAAACTGCTGAGGGGCAGCTGATTGATGTTCAATTAACCATGGACACAACCAGTAGTACCTAAAATTGTATTCTTTTAGAACAGAACCATATATAAATTGTTACATAGGTCTGTGGGAAGCCTCCTGTGACCCTAGGACATGCTCTGCATCTACAGCATGACACAAAGCATGCTTATATGCAGGCCTTTAAATCTGTCAGTGAAAGAATGACTCCTATTCTGCTTGCTGACATATTTGGAGGAACTGAGGAACAAGGGACTAAACGTAGGTGTGATCCTGGTTATCCATTACATCTGCACAATATGGCACAAAAGCTACAGGAAACCCATGATCTTCTGGAAGAGCAGCTAAAGACAAGAGCAGGATATTTTAGAAGCTCTAAAATAACACTTGATCCCTATGTTGAGGCTACTAACTACACCCACGGCGTTGTAATCTTGTTTTTAACCTTATCAAATGGCAGCATGAAGACAGCTAGATATTTTACCCTCAACTGCTGTTAGAAGCTGTTTCAGGATTTCACACTTCTGCTTGTAAGAGACCTTCTGATTTCAAGTCTGAATTTATTCCTATCCAAATTTTAGCTGTTTATTTTTACCTGCTCTGTCATCTGTGATATCTCCTAGTATTTACTTCTGAGTATATTGATAGAATGCAATTATATATCACCATTCATTTTGCTGGAATAAAAAAATGCAGCTCCTTTGGTCTTCTCTCATAGGACACTCTCTCCCTGGCCTATCTAGAAGACCTTTTCAGTGAATTCGTTTTACATAGTCGTGGGTGATCAGAACTCTATCTAGTATTTCATATGATGTTTCATTGCTGCCTTGTGTAATGGCAAAAGTAATACTTACTTGTCAGTATGAAAATTTATCACATGTTAGGTACCATCATGAAATGCAGCTTTTTCCTAATAGTTCATTAGTAGTTCATAATTACCTTATGATCATTTAATGCACATAAGTCTTATCTTCCTCTGTCTAACTGATAAAATCTCTCCCTTCCATCACATATTTTTAGGTTTGAAAGAGTTATAGCAGTGTCAACAAAGCAGCAAATCCAGAATTTATCAACTGTATTTTGATTCTTCATCATAAAAGAAATTTTCTTTTGCATGAGTGTATATCTTTTCATTGCATTAGCTGTCTCCACCAAATCCCAACTTTTCAGGACTGTAGGACTTGATCTGCTCTTTCTAGTCCACTTTTTAATGGCAGTTCCACTTACTTTCTCTGAAAGAACTTGAAAAGTTCTTAATGTTTGTGCAAAAAGGTTGTTTCAGTATAAATTGAAGGCATTAGACCCTTTCTGGAATCTCAGAGTTTCAAAAGTTTCTAGATCACCTCTCCAAGTGATTAAAGCCAGAAATAGGGACTTGATTTTCAGAACAACTCAACAAGTAGTTGCTCAATAAGAACAAACAAGAAGTGACATATCTGAAAACCTCCCTAGTTTATGTACGTATTTATTTCTTCCGAACATTTGCAGCACAAACCCCTTTTTCTAATCTATGACCCTATTATGCAGAGTTGCTCAATGCCACTGAGTAATGCTTTTGCCTTCCTCAGAAAAGTGTGAAACATCTATTATATGTTATATACGTATTTTCAAGTATAATGCTAATCTACTGTCTGACTTAGTTTCTGCATGATCCTGTTTTTCTGTACAGCTTAGCAGATATGTACTATAGAATTGAAAAGGAATCATATTAGTTTTGTTTCCTGTGTTAGATTTATTTCTGTTTTAAGCAGCGATCATAAATGTATTCTATGTGTTAAGCTTTACCTACTACTGCAAGTTATTAAGTAATTTCATTTACATCTTATCTATAATAATGCACAAGATATTGATTCAGTTTCTTTGAATCGTGCACAGAACAATGTTTGTACAAAGACATGAAGCGCACTGTAGCACACTTCAGCAGTACTGCAATAAATATACAGTCATATAGATCAAAACCATTTGCCTGTAGCAGAGCAGCGTACTGAAATGATAGGGCACTTCCCAGTGCCATTCATTTTGTTATGCACTGCACCATGCATTTCTCATCCCCAGCAAAATTAGGTGGAGCACAAGGGAGGCCCATAAGGGTTTCACAAGGATTTCACTGTCTAACCATACACACATCACGTACAGCATCCTACTGTGAAAATTACCATTTTCGCAAAGTGAACCCAATTTTTAATCAAAACCAAATTTTTTCCAGCCACATAAATAGAAGAACACAATTTGAAAACCCTGTCCTAGAAGCAAAAAGGAAGCTACAGCAGCATAACATGCCCAACGCAGAACTTGGAACAAAGCCTATGCAGGCCCAAGGTTTCCGAGGTACAGTACCGTATCAGCGTATCTTAGCTAAGATAAGTGATCCTGCTTTCCTGTTGGTGTGCCAGTGATTTTGTCATGGGCTGATTAAAGGAGTAGTGTTGCCAGTTCTCCCGATATGATCACATATGCCTTTTTCCTTAAAAGTCCAAGCTCCTGCAGTTGAGGGACTCTCATAAGCCATCTGAAAAAACTCTAACCTTCAGAGTCGCAGAGGAAAAGTAGAAAAGATAACCCAGGGTTTCCTAAAGGCTGAGAAACAGAAAGCACAATAAGAACCCCAAAGTAATTTTCTAAATAAATTCATAATTTCTATTCTTGGGAATGTATGACTCTCTCCTGAGCACCTGAGGTTGGCAACACTGAAATAATTAATTGTACTTTCTCTAAATTACTGTTAATTGATGTTTGGTATGTTTCTAAGCTAACTCATCTAGCAAGCATCAATTAAGTTCAAAGCCTCAATCACTATGTTATAGGAGTTTACAGAAATGCAGCCTCTTGGTAATGTGAAAATTAATGCACTTAAAATGAACTGTACAAGCAAAGAACAGTATTGGTAGAGACGCATAAACTTTAACATAAAGTTATAGCCAAAGAATGAGGCTTGTTCTCCTTTGTAACAGTAGAAAGCTCCTCATCAACCTTACCTAGGCCCAAACACGCCCACCCGCGCCCTGCTCCTCAGAGGTCCCGCAGCGTGAACGATCTGTCTCAGTGGCGGCCCCACGGTGCTGGGATGTGCAGGCCGTATGGTATGTCCGCGTGCTGCTTCGCAGGCGAGCTGCACAGCTGTAAAAGTAGCGAGATGCGTTTAAGTCACAATCTTTTCACCTTTCTCATGCCTTTTCTCACAAAACCAAGCACAGCAGAGAGGCACTGGAGGCCAGGTGAGGCTTGCTCTTGCCTGCTGGTGGCTCACGCTGTACACTGGAGCACTCTGAAAGGGGATGCAAAGGTCACACAACTGTCACAGCAGCTATAAATGTCACTTGCTGGATGCCAAAATCCCGTGTGTTTGGAGAGAAAAGACTACCTAATATTTAGCATTGTTTTTTAACAAGTGGAATAAAATATACAGGGGATTATAAATATTATTTCCTTATTGCGGGTGGGAGGGAAATTGTGCAGAATGCATTACTTTGTAGACAAAGCTGAATTTATAGGTTAGGAATAATTTGAAAGAGGTTTGTAAATTACCTCAGATACCATTTTTATTGTTGTAATTATTATAGCTGCACAATATCCACTTCTAAATGTCTTTCTCATATGAAAGAACATTTATAACTCTCCACTTACAGCTGATCTGCCATAGATAAAAATCCTTTCTAAGCTTTGTATTAGTATAAGAACTCACTAATATTTTTTCCTGGAATGCTTGCACTCTATTTCCTCTGTTTTCATACACTGTCACCTACTGTCAGCTGCTACTGTCATCTGCTGTCCCTGCTGAGCTATGGCCAGATCAGACCTTTTATCTTTCTTGTTTGTGTTGACTGATGTAGAAAAACCACTCTTCACCCGTGATGCATCACAGCTGAAGGGGACTTTCCTCAGCACAACTCTTAAGAAAAGCAACATGGGTTTTGGATTTACCATCATTGGTGGAGATGAGCCAGATGAGTTTCTTCAGGTGAAGAGTGTAATTCCTGATGGGCCTGCAGCACAAGATGGGAAAATGGAAACAGGTAATTCATATGGTTCCTCTATTTTTTTATATGATAATTAGAATCAGCTAGAGACTTTTTGAGACTCACTGCCTCGATAAAATGCATGCTGTTTTTCCATACCACTCTCTGTAAATGCCTAACACTGCTGCTCTTGAAGAAAAGATGAAGCTCTCTGATAAAACTTTGTTGTAATATTTCTTTCTAGAAATACCAAGTGCCTTATTTTTCCCCTTTCACAGTATTTTAAAGGAGAAAAGATCTCTCTATTCTACATTAAAAAAGATGTGATGTTCTTTGGTTTGTAAGCTGTTTACCCAAAGGGAGTCTGTGCATGGAGAGAAAAAGAGCACAGAATACTAGATGCAAATTCCTTTCTTAAGAAAGGACAGTTTTGCAAATTAATTGAAGTTAAGTCTGATCCAATATTGTTCTTATCAGAACCATCAAAACAAGGGTTTTCAGCAAATGATATGTATGATACAGGCATCTGTGGATTACTAATAAAGAATCTGTGAAAAATAACTAAATAAAAGAAACTTCCTGTGTAGAGATTTAAAATTACCAGAAATATCTTCATATCCACAGATTGATAAAGATTGCAAACTACTGTGTTAAAGGTTTGCAGAGTCACGTCAGGTCTGCATACAGATAAGAAATCTGTTTAGGAAGATGGACCTGGTTACCAAGCCAGGTATAGTCTCTTGTAGAAAAATACAATCACAGAATGATAGAGTAATTTAAGTTGGAAGGGATGTCTAGCAATCTAGTCCAACTTCCTGCTCGGAACAGGGCTAACTCCCCAAGGCTTCATAGAAAAAATGATAGCTTTGGATTTCTGTTACATCCACAGAAACCCAGTTCATGGTGGCCAGAGTCCCTGTGAAGATACAGAGAATTTGCCTAGGCCATCACTGTAGATGGATCAAGGCAGCAGGATACTTTTAGCATATTCCAATACAGGGAACAGACACATAAACACATACAAAAAGAATAATGTTGATGGAATGATCCCAAGTGATTCTTCTGGAAATTTTCTTTCATCCTTCTTATGTTGTAGCAAAGGAATGATGCAGACTATCATATGTTGGAATAAATCACCCTGAACTCTAGCTAATTGTGTAAGACTCTCCAAGACCTTGCAAGCAGGAAGTGTGAAGGTTGTGAGAAGTATTATTTTTAAAACACCATAATTTCCTCAAAGTCTTATATTATAATTGGTAGGATGTTTCTGATGCCAAAAAGATAAATAGATAACTTATACAAAAAAGTAAAATGTGAAAAAGAAAAGTACAATGCAGATTTTTGGTGCTGTCTTTGTAAAAAAACATTAGTATACTATCTTTTTGATTGCTTTTAATTCTTAATGCCCTTTAAACTTCAAAATGCAACTCATTACTGAAAGGCAAAGTAGCTGTTTCAGTGAAGAAAGGGTGCAACAGACTTCCTGAAGCTCAGGGGAGATTAATAATATAAATTTCGTATTTCCTAATATTTTCATATTACTTAATATGCTCCATGAGATATTTTCCTTGTTTGTTGTAGTTTTATATTCTGATTCAGCAATCAAATATAGCTGCTTGTTCAACTGTCTGAAATGTGGACGAGCTATTGATGGAGGTTGTTCGTATTTTCCAAAGAGTGCCCTTGCAACTCAACTAAATTTTGATGTTAAAATTGAACACTAGTGTCATAATACCAGTGGTAGTGATTATTGTAGTCATGGATTATGACAGAAACGTGGAAAACGGGTGCTTAGGAATATAGTAAAGTAAAATTGATTTTTTTTCAAATAAATGAATTCAAATATACTAAGAATCTAACACAAAAATATCAATTGAAGTATATAATCATTATATAATTATATGAGCCCAATAAATATGAAATTACATCTCAGAATATATTCTGGCATCAACTGTCTTTATTTTTGAGAAGAGTGACAGAGTTCTGATGTAATGGGAGAATCTCAGGTTAATGATTCTAGCATCTAACATGGTTTCTGTGAATATTCCAAGTGCTTTCCATATAAGATAATGCTAAAATGAAAAAAGACACCTAAGGTCAGAACACTTATAAAACAGCTGCTCAGCAAAGAGCTCATATCTTCTGATACACAGTCCTTTTCACCCTTGCTAGAGTATGATTTCTTTCCCTGTTTAGCCATTTTATAGTCTAATCAACTGAAGATATGAAAGCTTTCCAGGTTCTATCAACACTATTTTGCTCATTAAGCTCTTAAAATCGTGTTTCAAAACCATTTGGGGTTACACATGTACCTTTTGGTTGTTAAGTAGGCATTGCTGGATGATGAATGGAGCTCTTAAAATACTTTTTATTTATTCTTTTGACATGAACTGTATGGTGTTGTGCAATTGTAGCTGTGCACTCCAGCTACAATCGCAGTCACAGGAGGCTTTGGTAAGGAGGCTATGATCAAATTGTCGTATTCTAGCAATACAATGTTATAATGAGGACAAGGACAGTATGATCCACGATGCAACCAGCATAGGTGATAGCCACAGTTTTTGATGCTCCTACCTGTGATGCAGCTGTGAAGCCCTTCCCTTGCAAGGCTGATGCTGATTGGTCCAAGTGGAAAACAAAATCCTGACATGCATCAGACATGGGGGAAAAAGCCAGAAAAGACCTTATCTCCTTCATCTTACCTGATCTTGGCCACGGGCTGAAGACACCATGCTGTCCTTTAAGTTAGTGGTTGAAGAAACAAGCTTACCAAAAACTAATACTGTAAATTTGTTAATTATTTTACTCCTCATCCAAAATCTTAGTAAGCAGGCAGATACAAACTCTGTTTCAAGAGAAGGGTGAAGCTGTGTTAAATGTCATCCTTTTTACCTGATCACAACACAGTGATTTTACCAGCAGGTTTCAAAATTAAGCAGTTTTGGATTGCAACATTTGGAACATAGAGACTAATGCAAGACAGAGGTTGACATAGCTGTGATGTTATGAAGCAATTAAAGTAGCTAGACAAACTGAATGTGATATTGTGTCCAAATATCAACAAGGGATATGTGAAATCCTGGTGATCTTACAGTAGCACCACTCACAGCCCAGGGCTGGCATTAAGAAGTAGCTATTGTTGCCCCAGACCCACAACAAACTTTGCAAGCAGACTCAGAGGGACCACATCACAGTGGATGAGGCAAAACTAGGCAAACTTACATTCCTGATCCCATTTGCCAGATGTTTCAGAATTCCTAAGGGTTGTTATGCCCTCATGTAAATCTAGCATATGTGAGCTAATGGCTGTTAATAATACTGCAAATGCCTTTCTAGGATGTGCTTTAGCATTTGGAGATCAATCAAGCTGCTGGATATGAACATTACACTCCACAGCATCTCCATCTGTCTTGGGATAGTCCAGAAGCTGAGGTCATAGGCTTTCCTGAGGGCCTGAATTGCTCTGTCTTTTCTGAAGCCTCAACCTGCTGATAGAAGACTGTTTGCATTTAAGAGGCCCCCTGTATCCCATTAAAATGCTGAGTGAATGTCAGGGGTAAAACACTACATCTACATGAAAAGATTTTTGTACAGTGAATGATTTTGAATGACTACTGTTCTAAGGCAAACAAAGATTTAGGCCTGCAGCTGAGTCGGATCAAAGCTCAAGCTACAAAGGTAAAAACTCTCCCAGAATTCTCAAAGTCGTTCAATGGACTAGACAAACTGAAACACTCCTACATACTCGAGCTCAGGAAAGATTCTCATTTTGCACACATCAAATTTCAGCTCCTTTGGTGAAAGCTCCCAAGAAATGATTCCAAGATATGATCCACAAGTGAATAATTGAATCTTTTATGTTGATTCTGACTGATGAATAGCCATGGTCATTGCAGGATGAACTTTCCAGAGATATCTAAATCCTTAATGATGTCTCATAGCTCAACAGTGTAACTCAAAAATGGTAAACTTTCTCATTTCATCAGCCAAACGTTCACTTGGCCAGCTGCAAGTTGCACGTTGGTGAGGCTTTGCACACTTCTTGATCTACACAATCATAATTGTTGGTATTCACTTGAGAAAGAGTAAAACTAAGACATTACAGGGTAGCTGACCCTACAACATCACTAAACTATAGGGAATAATTATGTAGGCATCATTCATGCAAAGTACGCCTAATATAGCTAGTATCTCACAATCTCTAAAAACTGCTGCACTCAACACAGAAGGGAGTTGTGACATCTGCAAAAGGCTGCATTTTCACGGACTAAAAGGGATTCTTAGTTCTGTTCCCTGTTTGTCCATTGTCAGCTCAAATTAACATGTTATTATCTCACTTGATGTATGATCAGATGAGATGCAAGCTGCCCAGTTTTGGCAAGGGGAAAATGGTGAACTGTGTATGCACAAGGACTGCTGTCAATGTGAAGAAACAAATATGTCAAAATTAAAAAATAAGTTTTTTTGGCAGTCATCTGAGAATGTGAATACTGTCAAAATATCATTACAAGACTCAGGGCATCATGACCACACACCAGTGTAACGATCTTCTTTTTCATTCTTTTTCTTCACATTCTATCATCCCTCTCACATTCTATCAGTCAAGATTCACCTGACAAAATTCTCTTTTACAATATTCCATATCTGTGGTAATAGTCAATTTACCACAGATGCACTTTCAAAAAATTCCCTAGCCAGGAGCTTAGTGAAGATCTGGTTACACATGTGTAAGACTTCATTACTACCAACACTAGAAGTTGGCTGAAATCTAATAAGCCCAGTTGCCTGACACCCAGTAGTGCCAGGAAGATGGGCCTCCCAAAATTAAGACATTGTGTTTAGAACATGAGAAATTGTACTAAAAGATGGCCTGCTGGTGAAGGGGTATCGTTTCATTATCCTTATGCATCTCCAGGCTAAAGCGCTCAAAAAGTTGTTAGGTATATACCAAGGCCTCCCCAAGTGCCAGATTTGCAGCTGCAAGTTATGCCACCCTGCAAGTCTGTGAGAGTGGAGCGACACCAATAAAAACAGCATGTATTATCAGCCTCCCTCCATACCTTTGCTTGGAAGGTATGATACTTGTCTGGACTGACATAGCTTGTCATAGCTAACTACTATTCCCATTTCAAACAAGCCAGGACTGAGGATCTCTCTTCAGATGTTGCTATCAATTCCATGAAGTTAAGAGAAGGAAGATAAGTGCTTGGAAAGTACCTGCCAGCAACAAAATATATTATTGGCACCATGGAGCATGAAAATTTCTTCCTCCAGTAATAGACAGTCAGCCCGGATTTCTGATATGTTCACTGCTTGTGTATTCCTATACCATTCAGCACAACTAACTGAGGAAACAGTGTAAAACAGAGCAGAAAAAGTGTATCTGCATCACGTACAGTCAAAAATCATTGTATTCTCATTGTATCACAGTTCAAACCATGATACCTCCAGTTCCTTTCATCAGTGGTACCAGTTGCATTTTTCTTGTTGTGAGCCAAACTAGGAGAAGCTGTTCGGTAAAATCTCAACCTGGTTTCTAAAGCTAGTCTACTTGCATGCTGCAATTTAATTTGGCTCTTCAATGAGAGGAGATATGTTGTCATACATTGTGCATATATTACAGGCTGGGGATGGCAGAGGACAAGATTTCATTTCACAAAAAGTGGAGAGAACTTCTTTAGGAAATATTTGTCCTTACCGTGCTAATTCACTGAGGGTTGAAGACAAACATGTCAGTAGGAACATGTTTATATAAGCATAGAACGTTGTCCCAGGAAGGTCCATGTGAAGCCCTCCTTGATGCTGAAAGCTAACACTTCACCTCCATCGTAATGATTGGGGACTTTCTGGTATGTGGCATGGAAGGGGGCATTGAGACTGGAGACTGGAACTGTTACGTGAATTTGGTGGGTTTTGAGTCCTACATGGGGATGAAGCCTATGGATGCCCTGTAATTCATAGCTTATATTAATGACCATGAGGGGCTGCACTTCACAGGCTTCTTTTTCTTTGCATAGTACACAAAATCTTACTTTATACAATCCCCTTTATATTTTTCACCATAAAAACTTGCATATATCGTGTGAAAAATGCCCAGATCATTCCAGATTTTTATGGGATTTTAATTTTGCCATCCAAGTACCTTCCTGAAGTAACTGCCTCTGATGCAATGCTGCTAAGTTTCACAATTTTAGACTGAATGTCTATGTATTCAGAATTTTTTAAAGATCAACTCCTACATTTTTTAAAAATGTGTGACTAAATGTGAATCTTAGCTTTTAGCTTACAGGAACGAAGTTTCTTTTCCCCTACTTGCAGAGAAATCTCTGAAATACAGCCATATTGCACCTAAGAGGCTTCAGAAAGTGAACAGAAAATTGCCGAGTGAAGCAGAAAGATATTCTTGTTTTCCAGTCTCTCATATTTTAAAGTGAGAGGTTCATTGAATTCTGCATGTGAATAGACTGACTGGAAGACAGTAGTCTGACTCCATACTTTGTTTTTTAGCCCTAAAGTTTGCCATAATTTAGATATTTCAGAGATCTTCCATCTTGAACTTTAGGCTATTTTAGTACCTTCCTTGAAGGGGGTCCAGACCATCACATTAAGGAGTCTAGACTCCTAAGCAAGCTGTCAATAGAGAAGGAAAGATTGCCTCAGAAGAGAAAATGCAACTACATTTAGGGTGCAATTCAGTTGCGTAAACATAGGTGTCCAGTGCCATTTAAGATGCTACAGCATCTTAAATCAGCAGCTTGTCCTGACCATGAGAAGTCTCATATAAGTCCTGAGTCATACCTACCAGTCCTATAGGAACATCTTTTAGATGACACTAGACACCTGTTTAAATGACCAAATTCCTCCTTTAGTGTCTAAAGAGGAGTGTGTTCCTACCCTCCTTTGTCTTTTATTATCATCTATCACAGCAGTCAATGGTTGATTCATTACTAACCATTTTGTGACTACTTTAAGGATTTTTTTTTTCCTTTAGGCTAATTTGAAGTTTATACATGGTTTTATGAAGACTCAAAGGAAAAGCAAAAACTTTTAAAACTTTAATTTTATCTCATTCAGCTTTTCAAAATAGACATTATAAGAAGTCTTATTGTTGAGTTTGGCCATGTTTTGGATGAGATGTTCTGGTGCCTGTAAAACATATACCAATATTAGGATTGAATATTAATTGTCATTTATTTCCTTTCCTACAGTGACTATTACTCAAAAGAATCTTTTGAAGTCCAAATAACATGCAGAAATGCAGTAGGAATCTGGAAAAGAGAAAAATCTTTCTTTTTCTTTAATAAAACTGGTATTTATACACAGGAGACAGCCCACACTACGCATTGTTTTTGATACTGATTTCATTCTGATAGAAATGCACCTATGTTAACACTTTTGATCTACATTTAGCAGTCCCAAGGAAGACAAGCTGTGCTTGCTACTTGAAACACTAGGATATTAGGCATGTAAATAGGCAAAATTCCAGATTATGTAAATATGTAGCAAAGTCTTCTATAGGACAGAGTATACAAGCAGATCTACTTATATGTATAAATTAGTACTAATGACTAAGCCATTAGAGAAATTCTTCCAGCTCCACCTATGTGATTGGGGATTGCAGAAGTTTGAACATGTGCAGCCATGCCTGATTCCAGGTGTGCAGCATTTATTGTCCTTTTTTCTGACTACTTCCCCTCTGAGTAGATTCGCTGCACTTATGTTTTTATGCAACCTGGAAACTGAGGCTGAAGCAATTTAATGAGAACAGAGGACATACTGCAGATACGATAGTATAGGAGAAGGATACACTAAATAGAATTCTATTTCTTATGGTCAAATGATACGCAAACTGTATACAAAAGACAGGCGTTATTTAACTTAAATCACCTGTCTAGACCTCTGTAACAAGAATAAATGGAGACCTACTCCTCATGCTCAAAGGTGCCCTGTCTTTAGCAGGGATTGAGATCATACACAATCCAAGAAACACGTTAAAATAAAATTTAGAACACTAAAAGTGAAAAAGCAGGGTTAGCATTTGGAATATGAACTATGCAAGTATGTGCAGCCTAACTTTCAAGCGTGTTGTGCCTTGGTTTGCATGAAATAACTTTTTAGCAACAGATAGCATATTTATTCTTAACTGAATATATTATTTTGTATTCCGCTTCCAGTGTCAGGAAATGCTGTTGTAAAAGGAAATCTGTAGCTGTTTATTCTTAGGTGTAATTTAAGGTCAGACTCCATGAAGAAAACGTCCATAACTATCAAAACCATATACTGGGATTTTAAAACTGTCATATATATTTTAGCATACAAAATAGAAAAGCAGAGGAATTGTTAAGTGACTTTTTCAATCTACTATCACTATTAAGATACTTTTATCCTATTCTGCTATTCATATTGGCATACATAAAACTCGTGTGCAAGGAAATAAAAGTCTCAGAAGCACCCATAAATTCATTCTTCCCTCTGAATGTCATCATACTAAATCTGCAGGTTCCTAAATTAGGATATTTAACATAGGTCATTGGATGATGAGCATATTGTCATAATCCTTTCATTTATTAGCACAGTTTTTGCAAGTTTTGCTAGTTGAGTAAGCAAAGTGTGATGAACTCAGTGGCTGCCAAAGATGTTGCAGTTGCAGAAATAACTTTTCTCCTATCAAATGTAATTAACATCTGTCTCACATGATTTGGCTATTTGTATGAACAGACAAAAATACACATTGAAAATAATAGCCACCATCATCTCATGTACCATTTCATTCAAGAACGAATGACATCTTATTGCTTAACAAGGAGAATATCTGGAAGGGGGAAAAGAGCTTCTTTCTATATAAAGAGATGATTGGGAAAGTGAGAGCTTCATCTTGCAATATCAAGATTAATAACATAGAACTGTTCTTTTCAATATCACCAGCCATTCTGCCTTTGATTTGCTTCTAAAGTTCTGATATATAAGACTTTATTATACATTCATTTATCAAAATGAAATATAAACATTTGGTTCAGTTTCAATTTTTTTTCATTTTGTAGTAAAAATCAAGAATGCGTAGTTACCTCTCTGCCTCTGCATTTGTGCAACCAAACAGAATTTCCATCTAAATCAAAATCTGAGTGTTCAGACATTTAGCTCTTCATTTGCCTATAACTGTTTTTTTGAGCACAAATCTCAAAACTGAAGTAAAAACCCTTTGAAAATTTGAGAATCAGTTAAGTAATCACTTTTAAAAGACAATTTCTTCCCTATATTTAAACCAACAGATACCATTCTAACCACTTAGCAAATGTTTTACTTAAATAAATTACTTCACATCCCTGTACCTTAATTTCCCCAACCAAAAGAAGGAATAATCATTTTAGAACTTCATAAAGTACATCATTACTGCAGTTAGCAACTCTCAGCATAACTAATATAAATATTAGTGAAGAGAAGCCTGATGGAGTTCAGCTTAAAAAGATATTTAGGCAGATTGCTGTGTGCATCCAGTTGTGTGGCATATATTAAAACAGAAATTCATGCTCAATCACGTCAGATCAATTTTTTGTCAGCATTCTAAGTTTGATTCGTGGCATAAAGTACAAATATCCAGAGTGGCATTAGAGAAGAGGAAACATTTTCAGACCTATAAATTATATTTCAGGAGCTTTGTGAACCTTTAACTAATAGAGGTTATGGAGAACATTTCAGGCGGTTCTGTTATGAGTTCACTTCTAAAGCGTATCTTTCACTGTCTGTTGCCAGAATCAGGATACTGGAGCAGATGCACCCCTCATCTGACCCTCTTCAGCTGTTCATGTAGCCTATGTAAGAAGAGCAAAGTTTATTTCAGCGCTTATGCAACTGCCTTTTTGTAACTGATGGTTCTGACATTTTAAAAAGTGGCTTTTCTGTTTGAAAGGCTGTAACGAAAATTTCTCAATAACATAAGCACACTTTGCAAACTGGTGGGCGGGCATGAAGTTAATCCTGATGAAGTGAGAAGTCCTGGAAAAATTCATCCAGCCTATCTCTCCCCTCCCTACAGAAGTTCTCTCCTCTTCAGCAGTCACATAAGTGCAATATTTATTCTGAGCTAGTGAAATGGAGGTGGAGGGTAAATGGAGCTAGAGAGGCAATGTTGCTGCCATATGCTCTGCACACGCAGCAGCAGGGAGCTGGCTGGGCAGAACTTGCCGTCTGCTCCTCATCTCCTCTTCGGTAGCTATCGCAGCGGAGATGTGCCAGGGTGACCGCATCGTGCTCCCAGGAGGTTGTGCTCCCTCTCCCCAGCGGCCGTAGCTCCAGAGCAGGGGCAAGGGGGCTGAGAAGCCAGGCTCCAGGAAGACGTCACTCCCTGATGCTACCCATGTAAGTAAGGATGAAGGGACTGTGTGTGCAAACTAGAACTCCCTGAAGGCAACTGGAGTTCAGAAGTTTTTCCAGGACTCGATTAATGGTCTGAGAAGGTGGCTGTGCTTGGGGAAGGAAGAGGGGCCCCTCTCCAGGGGCTGGGTGCAGGACAGGGGAGCACTTGCTGGACCAGGTTTTGCTGGAGCTGAAGATGTCAGAATTTCTTTTTCTTCCGCCAGGAGGCAGGAAGAAAAGACGGGGGAGAATTTTATACTCAGGGTTGGCCAGCAAGTGAGTGTGTGTATGTATGTGTCTGTAGAAGGAGGTGGCAGAGGAGAGGACAAAGTACTGAAGGAGAGCAGAAACGGAGCTCTGCATGTAAGTTTTGACACCAGTGCTTTGAGTGTGGATCTTTAAACACCGACACACTCACTCCTTTGGGTACACTGCGTTCTACTTCAGCTCCTAAGGAAAGAAAACTAAAAGTCTTTGTATTCAGCTAGCTTCTGGGTTAGAATCAGCATCACTGTACACAATATTTACTAAGTCTTTATTTTCCATACTGTACATTACCTGTGGGGCTGCTGAGGAAAAGACAGAAAATAATATTGGACACCTCTTTTTTTTTTATACTTTTTTTGAAAATATATCAATAAGTTAGTAGTGAGCGTAAACATACTGTGTTATACTGTTACTCTGCTATTCATGATCTTCTGTATTCCACCTGTGCAGCCACAAAATAACAAGTTGCTGTGAGCAAAAGCTTTCAGTAGTTGGTGATTTTGGGCACAAACTCATGCCATTGAATCCTGTGAATCCCATCGGTTCTTAAAAACCCGGCAGGGCTGAGCTGGGGAGGTGACGGTCACTGCGGGAGCTGGCTGAGAGAGCACAGGACAGAGAGGTGGCTTTATGCTGGAAATGTCAGCTAAGATATAAAACTAGTACTGTGAACGCGATCAGCTTTCATGTTTCTTGATCGTTACACCATCACTAGCATGGTATGAGGTTACAAGTCCTCCCCAGCTATCACCAGGGCCTCAGTCACCCCTGGCTGTCCCCGGGCCATCCCTGGGCTGGTGGCAGGCCACATGCCATGGGTGACGGCCAGCCAGGGTCCGTGAACTGCCACCTCCCAGCACGGCTGCCTACGCAGCACTTGCATTGGGTTGGACCTCACAGCTAGTTCACTGGCAGCTTTGGAGGTAGATTTCTCCAGAAAATTCAACATGAAACCCATGCGGTGCTGCACGTTGTATGAAACTGTCTACCAGATTTGTTTGTTCAGGTCTTCTTAGTTCATTTTGCGAGGTTGTTTTGTTTTGAAGGGTTTTTCTTTTAACACAGACAAGACAAGTTAAAACTGCTTTCTTTTTTTCCTCCGGTGATTTTCTAGATAGGTTAGAATGGCAGCGATGTTGCTCGGTGTTCAGAAAAGCTTTCCATTTCTTCTGGTAGATTGTTTCTGGCAGTCAGTCTCGTTCCAATTATTTTCTGTGTATCAGGCAGAGGATAGTTTTTAGGCCATACTTGATTGCATCTCTGGCTTCATCCAAAGGCAATGCAGTTGACTATTATATAAGAGATTCAATTGTTTCTAGTGTACTTTCTACTTACTTAAAAAACAGTTCTGAATTGTTTTGAAAAATAAGGGTAAAAATAAGAATTATACTTGATCTATTTATGTCAAAAGTGCTACTACATCCAAAATGCTGAAATGATGGCTTTTATTTTAAGCTGTACTGTCTTATAACCAGTATCTTTCAGTAAACTGCTCAGTACTGAATGCAGGACTGTGAAATTTTAAACATTAATTTGCTACAAGAATAATGGAGTCTGCTTTGCTGGAGCTTAATAAAAGTAGTTTCAAGTCAATGGAATTATTTTTTTTTCCAAAAATGTTGGCAAACAAAAAAATACAAATCAACAATTATAATAGAACCTTCCACAAGTTGTAAAGCAACATATATGCTTGTTGGGTATCTATAGGTATAGTTATATCTGAAACCCTTTAAAACAGACTTTAATGTGATTTTTTGATTTTTTGGGGCGAAGGGGGGAAGAAAGATTCAAAGTAGAAATTCCACGGTATCAAATGAATATGTACATACATTTGTTCAATATGAATATTCCTACTTAGGATAAAAAAAGCAAAGGCATCTTGAAAAAATGAAACTTTTCATTGAAAGAGTAAAACAAATATTTCAACTTTTGTTCTAAAACCAATCTTTTTTTCTTTACTAAAATGGCTTAAAATTAGCATATTTTTAATCAAAAAAAGATTTTTTTTTTCCCAACATCTTGATTTACTTCTGGTTTTACTTTTTTCCCCCAAACTGCCACTTCCTTTAAAAAGTCAAGATAAATAATTATTTGCACAGCTAAATCTATAAATGCCAGTGGCATATTGACTAAGTTGATGTCTTAAGCTATTGCTTCCAAACTAGTTTGAGCAACAAATATATTTAGATTATTTCGTAACCACGTGGAGTCACCAGTTCCCTCAACTCTAATTCATTTAATTTATTTGTTGGCTTTATACTTTCATAAAACATACAAGAATGATCATTCAGCAAATCCAAGAGTAAGAAGAAGGAATAGTTATTATTCTGTTTACTAGATATATTTTGATAAAGGTGAAAAACATGTAAAAGGTGACTTTTTGTTAATCATTTGTTTCAATGACAGTCTTAGCTTTCTGTTTTGTACTCAGGGAACTTTTATCTCATGTGAATGTTACAGAGGTATTGTGATTACAGTGATGCAAAAGCATCATTAACTTTTTAGAGGTATTAAATACCTTTTCTTGATAGTTCCAAGGCATCTTCTCCACTATAATTTACTGACTCATTATATCCCACATTATGATATCAATTTGACTGAATTTAGTGTCATTATTATTATAATAACCGTTAAGAATAATAGAAAGTGTTATAAATCTCATCTTGTCACTTGAAGCTTGTCTGTGTGTAAAACTGAGCCATTGTGCAGCATCACATTCTAAACTACTCAGGTATTTAAAACCAAGACAAATATTTCCTTCTATTTTACCAAAATATTTTCTGTTTCTACCATGGCTTTAACTGTTTCTGCTAATTTTTTTTAACATGCTAAAGATCTGGTATTCCCTATATGAATATTATTTCTGTTGCCCTAGCATCCTGAGGCCTTAGTCATGACCGATGCCCTGTTGTGCTGGCATCAGCTGTGCAAACTGACTCGGGAATGCGGTCAGATCTGCAAAGCTGTGGTGCCCCACTACCGGGGCTCCAGCAGTGACACCAACATCAGTAACCACACAGCATCCCCTACATTGTGATGATACCACTGTTTTGAAAGATATACAGTGAATTCAGTCAAAGTACTGTTTTTTTTGTTTTCATTTTATTCTTTTTTTTTTTTTTTAACTGCATCATGCTGTACAATCATTTTCAAGGGCAAAATCTCAGCTAGAGTTTCACCTGAGTAATTCAGTTCTGTGTCACAACACACTTCGACGTATATAATACTTTTTCAAATCATTATTAGAGATAATCCATTATAAAACAATATTATGCATATTATAGGTAGTACAGGTAACTGGATGTTAAAAAAAGTGTTCAATAGGTAGTAGTATAAAATTGGTTATGAATGTTAATAATTTTGCCAAAGGCTGAACAATGTGCTTCTATATGTGAATGGCTATGTGTAGGTGTGTTGAGGATCTCTCTCTCTCTCTCTCTCTGCACATATATATTTATACATATATATGCATATATACACGTGTCTGTGTGTCTGTATAAAATAAACATGAATGTATCTATATAAAAATTTAGTTCATTTCAGAAAAATGGTGTTTTTTCTAAGAATGAGACCTTGGTCAGAGGGATAGAAGAAATATAGTATCATTTCACCATATCAAATATTGTTACAGATATTTCACCAAGGAGCTTCATGCTATGGAGCTGGCACTTTTATGGAGAGTATCAATCTGGTCCCAGGGACAAGGATTTGCCTTTCTCATGAAAAAGTACATCTGATTGTGGATGTTAATCTCATGTTGCACCTGTGTTAGAATTAGATTTCTTCCACTGTTACCTTTGTCAGGAACATCTTTTATCTTGAGTTGACAGAAACAGAAACATTTGCCTTTCTCCAAATCGGTTCTTCCACCAAATAAGTGCTGGAATGGCACTGACACAGAAATCAGCATCAAGACCTCTCGCTTGCTTGCTTGCTCTCTCTCCCATAACCGGAAACCTGCTGAGGTGAAGTGCCAGAGCAAGTGCTGGAAAACCAAGAGATGAGGACAAAGGTCCTGAGGCAATGGATAAAATATAGTGTGTTATCTAGGTAAAGACCGTATCAGAACCTGTTTGCGCAGCACAAGCACATCAGGTTACATGTCGGCTGTCTTAAATCCCGAATTTGCCAGATTTGTAATTTTCCTTTTCTGGTGTATAACAGATGTCGTATAAGGGACTTTATCCATCTCTGAGTCAACACTGAAAGGAGAAAATCAGCGCGTTGGTCTGTGTTGATAGCCGGCCCATCAGTACCATGAGAGCAGCCCTCCCAGCTGACAAGCAGAGAGGTGCATAATACCTCGTGCGGCGTCGCTGTGTCTGCTTCAGCAGGCGTCAGCAAGGCTTTCATTCTTTCTAGCAGCAGCAAATTCTTTTCCAAATCATATATTTAATATAGGCTACCATGATTTTTTTGTGACCTCTGTGTCTTGTAATAGCAGTAAGGGATCATGTATTGAATCTACCCCTTCAGATTTATTTAAATTTCTCATGCTTTGCCACCTTGCTTTTGTATTAAAATCATGATTTAGATGGAAAAGAGAGAAATCACTTCAAGCTAATATAATCTTTATTCCTTCTTCTTTCACCTCTTTACATTTCAGTCAATTTGATGCAACAGCATTCATTTGCCATTAGATGGGTGCACGCTTTGTATTTTTGTGTTTGAATTAGGCAGCTCATCTGGTTTTTAATTTGGAAGAGTGAGGGATTTGAAGAAATTGCAGAATATTCACATAACTAATTTCTCTTTTAATGGAGAAAGCTTTTAATCTCTTTTACATCTTGTTGGTGTCTGAGCACATCTGGGTCTTACTTAGGTATTCTAATTTTTTGTTATGCCTCCAGAGCATCCTTCCTAAATGAATTCTATTTGTGCAAGTGAGAAAAAAGAATATATTGTTAGTCATCTTAAACAGCTTCACTTTTGCATGCTCCTTTTAACCATAAGACAACATACAGACACGTGCATTTGTTCTAGTTCTCTTCATAGTTTGGGAAAGGGGGAAATTCCTCCAGTGAAAGAAATTTTGGGAGTAGGTAACAACCAACTTGGGACAATATTTAATAAGAATCCAAAATAAAATCTGACTAGATTCCAGTGAAGGAAAAGCACATCCGTTATGTGCAAGCACTTCTTCCCCTTGAGTGCAGAAAATTTGCAGCTGGACCTCAGCCTCATATTTGACTTTACTGATTTTAATGATGATGATTTTCACGATGATGATTTTCACATTTTTTGAATGCTGAGACACAGTCATTAATAATTCTGGGGAGCATGCAAGGAGGGTAGCATATATGGAATGCCTTCCAATTTCCTTGGCAATTGTGTGGGGCAGTAGGCACCGATACCAGAAGGATTTATTCTGCACTTTCTCTGCAGCATGATGTTTCTCCCTCTGTTGCTGCTACTCTTTGCTTTTTTTTATTATTTTAGTGTTACTTAAATCCATAATGATTTCCACAGCAACATTGTGCTAGAAAAACATTTATGTTTGCTATATACATTCAGTATTGCCTCATAATCCAAAACATACTCTCCAGTTTTTATTCTTCATAGACCATTGATTCTCCTTCTAAATTATTACTCTTTTTAAAGCTAGCTGTATTTTGAATACTTGAATAAATGTGAAAATCTACCTAGCTCTGTTTTCCAAATGAATTCTACTAGAAGTGCTTAAAGGCGTTCAGCATTTAGCCTGCAGATCGTTGTAATAAATCCTGGAGGCTGAGAAAGCCTGAGAAATAAAGTGGATATGGCTACCACAAATACCAAATTTAGTGTCTTTTCTGTTTATGATCTTTATCATAAGGCATTACATAAGCAAGTTGAGAAGTGTTTGATATTAGTTATCCCAAGCACCTGGAATCATTCACAGACGTGCCGTTACTAACTGCACTGTAGTGATATTAACAGCATGGTAGCAGAGTTTTTCAATACAGAAACCTCCCCTGCCACAGGCTTATCAGAAGATGCCTTGCTGTGATAGAGCTGGCAGTGCTTTTACCATTTCTCTCATGTGTATATACATATATTTGGAATGCCGGTGAAAAGAATGGATAGTCTCATTCTCAATGGAAATAAAACAATAGAACGTTTTAGAATTTGTTTCTTCCTATTGTTTAAATGTAATTCTATTCATTTATTAACTCCGGAGATCTGGCCTTGCCAATGTTTCAATAATATTTTAGACTTTTTCATTCATCTTTCTGTAGATAAAATTTGTCAAGGCTAAATAATTTGAGGATCCTCATTCCTTGCTGAGGAAAGCTAAAGGTGACCAGGAAAGCTAAAGGTCATGCTCTAGGTGACCCTGCTTGAGCAGGGAGGTTGGACTAGATGATCTCCAGAGGTCCCTTCCAAACTTACCCGTTCTGTGATTCTGTGAAAGATTCCCAGTTTGTGATTTGTTCTTCTAAATATTAACTAGGAACATAAAATAGTATAATATATTACTAGTATAAAATTAGAATAATAATATCATAATTATGCTATTTTGTAGTAATAATTTTTAACACATTGGTTACTATTATTCTGAAAGCTGACTATATTTCACAGATTTGTTTATTGTTCCTTGAACAGGTACACATTCTCCTTGCTATGTAAATATGTATTGTAAATGTCATGAAATCAAAGCATTCTAAGTTAAATAAACCCAGAATTCATTCACCAACTTGTGTTTAACTTTGCTGGTAGGACACTATTTATTTATGGTGATGTCCCCCTTGTTAGTGTCAGCAGACTTAGATTTGATTTGAGTAATTCGTAGAGACAATTTTAGGTTTCTTTTTATGAACTTGTAATTTCTTGATTATGCTAAATGCAGAAAGAATTAAAATAGACAAGGAGACCTGCTTTCATTTTTGTACCTGGGGTTGTTTGATTTTTAAGTTTAACCTTAGATGGGTTTCTTGGGATTGTAATACTTATTTTAGAATTAATGACTATGTCATTTCACTGTGCTTCTAAAAGTCACTCATATATACAGTTGACATCTTATTGCAGTTTTCCTCTGGAAATTGCTTTCTGGTGGGGCATATATGTGAGTGATGTGTGCACACAAGCCTGAAAAATTAGCAATTTCATACTTGAACTGTCATAAGAAGCAAAAAGAACAAAAGCAGTTTTAATAAGAACTCTCATCCATTTTTAAAACATTAATTTTTGGAGCAAGATTCACCAATATATTGTAGGGTTTTTGTGCCTGCTGAAGCAGGATAGGGTTCTTGGACAGTCCAGGCAGTTAAGCTGGTGCACAGATGTTTGTTAAAAATAGGGAAGGCTAGAGCAACCCATGCACTGAAGTTCCCTTTCTGCTTTCCTCCGCGTTCTGCTGGTGGCGTTTGCATCCCCATTTCCTCCTGCTCCTTGCATTCCCATGTCCCGCAGTACGCACACTCTTCCACTTACCTCCCAGTGCTCTGCTTCATATGCACACGTCTTAGTTTTACTCTCCCTCGTGGACTTCCTCATGCGATGGGTAGTTCCTAGAAAGAAGTTAATGAAATAGCTGTCCTGTTTCCCATCATTTTTCACAGGGCAGGCTTATCAGATAAGGGTATGTGGTGCACAAAATGTTGTTTAGATAAATTTTCCATGAATCTCTTTCTGTCAGCATGGCTGTCTTCCACTGGATGGGACAACTTGCCTTCAATTTCTGATGGAAATGAAAACAACATATTCTGAGGAGAGCTGGTAGGCTCTACTCTGTCGTGAGGAGGATAGAAATGCTGTATAGGAGCAAGTGATGATAAGTGGTTGCTGTCTTAGTTGAAAGCAAACTGGACTCTGGATGCTTTTGAGGGAAAACTAGATACAACAGCTGTTTCAAGAAAGGCTTTTTAACTGAAGGCCACCCATGCATCCTTCTCCCTTCTCTTGCTAGGAGATGGCAAGCGTTCTTAGGGGCTGCTTTTTCAGTCTGCACAAATACAAAATACAGGATCACAGTTGATTGTAAAAAGCCATTTTAATTTACTTTACTCGCTACTAATTAACAAATTAAGAAATTCAAACATCCACAAAATTAATTCTTTACTGAAGGGGAAGATATGGTCTATTGTTATACATAACAGAGGATTAATCCCCCCTCTATATGTAAAATCTGAGATTTCACTACTGAGCTGTAATTGGTATATCCATAATGTAGCTTAGTTTGTTACAAGGGTTAAGACCGAAGTATTAAGCTGAACCCTTACATTGCACTGGAAAATGGTAAAATATTTGCCCTGAAGTGATGTTATTATTGTTTAAATATTTACTGTAGTAGAAAAGAACAGTCACAAACAAATTATGACCCTATGGGGCTGTATTCTGTAAAAAAGTACTGAAAGGTTTTGTCTCAAAAAACTAATAAACTGAAACAGAAAATAGAGAAGGTGAATGAGACAGAGACAGAATAGCTACTGGGAGATTGCATAATCCTCGTAAAAGGAGAACATGGTTCTTAGGCATGTGGCAATAGTGGTGAAAAGTGACCTTTGCCTTGCCACTGTCTTATAAAGTAGGTGAGTTTTAAAGAAGAGATTTAGTGGGGCTTTTCTTAATGATTTTGTCTCCCCTATCCCACTATCAAAATATAATGCAAGCTGAATTTTGTTGTTTAGAATCAGTGTAGTATTCAGGAAAGAGCTTGAAAAGAAAAGATAAATTATTCAGTAGAGAACGCATTAAATTGTTTTGCAAAGAATAAAAATATACTGCCCTTGAAAACGAGGGCTTGGCAGTGAAATGGGCTCTTGAGATACTAAGATAATGTTTGCTTGGAAGGAAGGTCAGTTTGATAATGGATTACCCTCTATTTACCTGGAAAAATACAGTAAAACCTGGGAGAACCATAAGGAACTCTAATCCGTCTCTTTGCAACAGTTTTAAAACAAGCTCTATATTTGTACATGCATAAAAACCATCAATTAACTGTAGAAGTATTTGTATGTTTTCTGTTTATGATTTTACTATCTCGTGAGGGGAGAACAAGGAAGCAACATGTGAGACAAGCATGGTAACAAGGCTGAACGGCCTTTGTAAAACTCTTGAGTAGGAACTGATCCATGTTCCAGCCATGCATTTGCTTAAGAGATTTCTTAATGAACTGGTAATCAAAGATGACCCAATATTAAATACACTGAGGTATTTGTATATACTGGGTTATTGGTAAAATTCCACATATTTAGCTGGGGATTTTTTCACTGGTTGATACATTTAAACTGTGCTTGCTATAAATATGATACTTGCTGTATTTAATTTTGTATAAAAACATTAAACTGTAATACTCCAGACATCTTTGGAAATGTATAGCTTAAAGCTGATGGTTTCAGAGTGCTGACCTTGTAAATCTGGTTGAGTGCTTTAAATGTGCAGCAGGATTTGAGGGTTTGTGTATATGTACGTATAAATACACACAGATACACATATAGCTATTCTGAATCGCTGGTTTAACAAGGCAGTAGATGCTCTAATAGCTAGGATGAGTCAACGAATGAGCATGCAGCTCATTTCAATTGGCAGAATTAAGGACGTAAGAAGTTTAGTCAGAGTTAGAGTCTTCAGCCTAGAGTTTGTGAGAGAATTGATAATGTTATAACAGTGCCGAGGGCAGCAGTAATTGCAAACATTCCTCGTGGAAGTATTGGGCACATTATATTATAATAGAGTGAACTTGCTGAAGAATATGGAGTGACATTTTCAGGTTCAGTGCCTAGAGTCGGGCTGTGAATCCACGAACACTCTGGAATGAACACCCTGGTTTGCAGAAGTGCTGCACGCTGGCAGCTCCGTTTGCGTTTAGGCAGCAGATCCTGAACGTGGGCAATGAAAACACAAAAAAATCTGCAAACCAAACCTTTTGATCCTCTAACTAAGTTAATGACCTGACTGATAGCAAAGCCGGGGAAGGGTGCGTGCTGGCCTCAAAGGCTCAGCTAGGCCCGTGGATGAGCTGTTTGTGAGTTGAGCAGCAAACGGTATTGAAAGTTATCGCCTCGGAAAGTGGTTATCAGAGGTGTAAATCTGTCCCAGGTCTGGCCGTATGATCCACTTCAATTACAGGGAACGTTCTCACAAGCGGTAATACCTCTAAAATGAAAATGAAATTTCAAGTTCTACCTCTACAGATTAAAAACGTAGCCTGGTCCTACTCATCTGTCTTTTCACAGTTTTTAAGTGTCTGACTAAGTGTTTTTATTTTCGCTAAAAACTAATCTAGCATGCGACTAGTTCTTTGCTGTCCTCACGGTGCTAGCGCTAGGTAGACGAACAAAAAGCACTCTGTTAGTCACCTCAGGTCACCAGAAAAAAAGCGGCTGCCCAGGTCTAAGAGAGCCCAGTTGAGCAGGAGTTTCGGCGCGCCGAGGAAGCGGCTTGTCGTCGTGCTGCAGCCGCCGCGTGAGGGCTCGCTCTGGTTCCTCGCCTCGTGCCTCCCCGTCTCTCCGGCCCAGCGGCTGAGGTCAGGAGCTGGCGGTTGCGAGGACGTGTCGCCAGCGCAGTGCCAGGCTTCCCAAGCCGGGGCAGGCGCTGCGCGGTATCCGCCTGCCGCGCCGGCGCCGGTGGCGGTGCCGGTGCCGGTGCGCGGGCGGCCGGCGAGGCGGCTTCGCCCCCCCGGGCAGCCGTCGCCCGGGTAAACGTGACGCGCTGCGTTCAGAAATTAAACGTCGTGCGTACGAGAGCAAAACGCGTTGTAAATTTTGATCTCCTTTTCCTGACGGAAAAGACGGTTTCGTTTCTTCCTGAGCCGCAGCGCACGGTGACGCGTTTCCAAGTGATTCCAAGCGCGCGTTTTGTATCTCGCTCTTCGGAGCCGTTAATGTTTTGTCACGCAGTTCGCTCGCACCAGATTTTTCAGGAGGAGAAAGTGGTTCCTGCAAACAAAGCCTCGACGGAATAGGCTAGTATAATTTCTAATTAACAGACTGCTTTGAGAATTGGACCTTTTTCTCTCTCTGTGGTCTTACCTCCAAATTACTTATGATCTTTTAAGTAATTATGTTTTCTAAATTGGTGGGTTTAGTGCCCATGCTATGCTTTCAGATGGCTGAAGAAGTGAAAAACTGCCTAGCTAGGAAGAGAATCTGCATGCTTTTTGGCATTTTATGTGCAGCATTCATTAAAGTGTTCTTTTGCCATTGCTTTACTTACATTTTTAATCTGCAGTGTTTCATGTTTGTCATAATCAAAGTCTTTAGATGTTCATGGAATGAATTTTATTCCTCTCCAGAAAAGTTAAATGCCTCTATTTAAATAGCTTTTACCACTATATGCAAAATACAAATGGAATGTAAATAGTCTCTTCTACTAATCCACATCTGCCTGGGCGTAATTACATGATACACGCTGGTTAAGCACAAAAATTTTGAATAGGCAGCTTTTTAATTAGGCGTGCGCATGGGGTCAGGGTAGAATTAAAAATGGGTTCTAAAAAACTGATTGTATAAAAAGGACACCTGCTTACTCAACAGATCTGATTCTTGTGTAAAGTTACCGTCACAAGTCCACGTTAAATTCTTCTGTTGGCCTTGTGGAGAAAGCAAAGCTCCGGGTGTGTGTACAAAGAGTCGTTCTGCCTCGTATATCAGTCTTCCAGTGATGGGGACAAATTTAAGGCAGAGTTAACCACTTGTGTACTTTGTGTCTTCGGCAGAGTTGCTGGCTTTGAAGAGTGCTGAACAGCTGATCTGCGCTTGTTGCTCAGGTTTAATTAAGAGGAAAAGTTGGGCCTCTCTAATCTAAGTCTGAGTGCTTGAATGCCAAAAAAAATGCACTTTGATTTCACTTTTGTCAGTTTTGCTGCCTGTCCAGGCATTTTTACATTACTCTGTGGGTTCGGGGCTTTCCCCCTCAAGTCTGAGTTCGCCGAGTCACCTGAGTGAAAGGAGGATCTGTAGATAAAAGTTACTGTCAGCTTCACAGAGTTTTTCAGCAAATGGGTAAAACTTTCTATATACAGATATATTTTAACAGATTATTCAGTGTTCTCGCATATCAGCAAGCAAACTTGAAAGTAGTTCTGAGTAGAGAGGCAGCTAGGCATAATGTCTCCCAGCAACTCTTTTCAGTTCACTTTGACTGTTGCGTGCTATCAGATAAAATTGTTTTAAAGCTAATAATAAAATGGTCAATTTTAAATGTACAGCTGTCTTCCAATCAGTAACTGTGGTTTTCATGTGTGTGAATTCCTCTCCAGGTTACGCTCCTCAGTACATTTTAGCGGCTAATTTAATGTTTCTTTTAAAAGAAATGTAACATTTTTCTTGGCAAATATTTTAAGTATTTCAGTATTAACATGCGGTAACTATCTTACACTACAATATCCTTTAAGATGTGACTATAATTCAGTCATTTTTATTTTAAAAACAAGAGCAATTATCTAATTGGTATTAACAAAGAGTAAGCAATTACATGGTTCAGTTTACGTTTTGTTAGGTCTAAAGTTCATGCAACAAATGCATATGCAGAATTTTAAGTATATGCCCCTTGCCAAATCACAGTTTTGGTAGAATTATTCTAAGATGGACATGGATACTATGAGCTTGATCCAAAGCCCATCAGAAGCGACAGAGAATAAGCTAGTTAAAGAAGTGAAATCTTCAGGGGCAGGGGAGTGTTAATGGATTTGTCTGTGAAGGAGACATAGAATTTCTTCAAATCTAACATACTGTGTTGTGTATGACAACAAGAGACCAGGTTCAGCCACCCAGGAAGTCCTTTCCAGACCTATGTTCCTAAATTTGTCAGTCAAATAAAAGAGGCTTAACTAAAATAGATGTAATTGTAAGACAGCTCCAGAAATGTGCACTCACTGTTCCTAGGCTGTCTTCTGAATTTGGATGTCGACTGCTGCTCTGGTGATGGTGCAGACATTTGTGATGTAGGAAAAGATGATTTATGGCCAACTCACCAATAGGGTAGCAAATTTGTTCCTTCATCTAGAGAGTCCCATGCAGATGCCTTCTACATAGACTAACCATCCTTGTCTCTGTCATCCCTAAAGTAAGATAGGGTTTGATAGTGTGGGTGCACAGTTCATACAAGCTAGTGAAGAAGACAAAATGGGGAAGAGCACCTGATAGTGGGGATAATGAAGTATAGAGATGTAAATAATCTCCAGCCACTTTAATAGGTTTAATCCTAAAAGCTCAGTAAAAGTTTGATGCTTAATGTAAATGTCCACAAGTTCAAAGAGACTCACTCACTTTGGAATTGTGATTTCTGAAGGCAGACTGTGGCTCACTCAAAAAAAACAGGCAGAAATTATAATGGAGATTGCTATTATGCTTGTCAATATGCACCCATCATTTTTAGAAGCGGTAGAGGAGACTAGACAGAAAAGATACAGGAACCTTTCAGGGAGCCTTCCTAAAGTAAAGAGTGTTTAAACTTTGCATGAGCATAGCACTGGCTCTTCAATGCTCTTAGCTAATCTCTTTTACTGGCAAATTCCAGGTACTTCTTTCTGTGGTAGTGGTGAGGAATTCTCAGTATAAGAACTGAGTTAGGTTTGGAGAATTTCCAACACTCTAGGAGCTTATTTGAATAATTACAGGAATCATTCCTTGCTGTCATGTTTCTCCTTCACATCTCATGATCTGAAACTCTTTCTTTGCTCCCCAGCTGAACAGCACTCTATCTCTTTGGAATGAAGTTAATGACTAAAGCCTTTCTTCTCATTCCCTGATCTTGTGCATTCATCTTAACCTTCAGCTGTATCTTCTCCATATGATACTATAACACTGTGGTTCTCAAAAAGTTCAGCTGTAGGTGAGGTACAACTTCAGAGTGTGCCTAGATGCACTATTCATCTTAAAAACCCAGAAGACCTTTAAAAATGTGTTGAAAATGTTGATTCAGGGAATGCTGAAGAATTTTGTGGTGATGTACAGTAGCTGTTTGAAAAGGGAGTTCTTATCCAAAATCTTTTAATGTTCAGTTATACAAATGCATAAAGTGAAGGGGTGAAAACAGGCAATGGTTTTCTTGCCCTACACAATAAATGCAATTTTCTTGCACTCTGATCATAAGTATTGCAATGGATGAACAGATAGAGTGGTCTGTTCCTACCATGAATCTACATGGGCCACTACTTAGGGAAATAAAAACTGCATGGATTAAAATGCTGCAAGGTTGCTTCTGAGGCATAGACTACTGAAAGCCAGAGCTGTGCATCAAAAGACTTCTCGTTTCAGTACTCTAAGTCCTGTTATGAGCAATGCTGAAACCAGGGCTGAGGATACAGGCAATATCTTTCTATACCAGTGTATGAGCAAGGAACAATGGATATCAACCATTGCCACTGTTATTTAGTACATTATTTCTTTCTTTTAAATACTGACTTTTGAAAATTAAATTGTCTTTATAGCAGCATCTGCTTAAAACAGAAATACTGGATTTCTCTCAGTGCTACCTATGAAATGCACTTAATGCTTTTGCTTCTAATTTGAGATCTGTTTATGACACACATTTGAGACACAATATTTGCAATACATAATGTTTCTGTGAATAACATTTACAAACATTTAAACAAATTCTGTTGGCCTTTTTCTCCTGAGATCTTTGTATGAATCACAGCTTGTGCACATGCAATTTACTCTGTGAGGCTGTTTGTTAGCCTGATTACATGAGAACTGATCATTCCATTTGCACATAGGGACGTGCCTTTGCCTTTTTTTTTTTTTTTTTTTTTGGTTTGCCAGATTAGATCTTTGACTGAAGTACTGGAAAGACATAATTTCATAAATACACTTGAAGTAATTCCACACAAACTGTCTCCTTTTCCCTAAATCATTCTTGTTTTATTATTAAATTTTGAAAATATCACTAAAAGACTTTATGTTATCCTACATCAATTATTGACCTGTGTACCTTGTGGACACCTTACGGTGTAGTCTGTATAACTGATCTTTTTGCCCAATTAATAGTAGACTATTAAGAAGGTATTTGCTTACAAAATAGTTTATCTGGTGGAGTGCTCTAACCAAACTTCTTTCTCTTTTATTATATAGATGTAAATTGTATTATTAAAGTGGAAACTGACTGTAGGTCATCAAATAGTTCTGAATATTGTTTGTAATGCTTATTCATTATTATTTTAATATGCATTATAGCACTGCCATAAAATATTTAAGATTATAAATATATAGATGTGTTCTAATAACAAAAAGGAACTTATTTGTGAACTTTTAATTAACAGTAGTTTTGCTTGCTGCAATATGGAGACACATAAATAGCATGTTGACTGTACTTCCTCATACATGCTCTGACTGGTAACACTGTACAAAGCACAAGACAAGATTTTGAAGTGAAGGTAGTATCTTTCTTTGACCAACTGATTTGGCCGGAAATATTAAAGAGGCTTTCAGACATATGTCTAAATTTCTCCAAGTTTGCCAGTAGGGCTAGTAAAAGCTATTACCCCTACCTACAAAATTTGTCCTGTCATTGCACATAAAGCATCATGGCTGCAGGAAAATACTATTAAACACTCTAATATACAAGATACAGTTTAGTTCATTCCTAGAATAGGAAATGACTATAATAGTCCGTGATGTCTGGTGGCAAAAATTAACATTTCATAGAAAACTGTCAATATGGTGTTCAATGGAAGAAGTATTTTCCCATGCACGTGCATGCACAGGCTTACAACCCTATTCATTGATTCACAGTTCACAAGGACTTACCATTTCCTTTCATTTTTTTTCTTTTATTCTTCACCAAACAATATTTCTT